>NC_088928.1:23292500-23432500 GCF_038396675.1 Hydra vulgaris | reverse complement strand
TTTTTTTTAGGGTCAATTTTTTTATAGATAAATATCTGTATTATTGATTAAAAAAGTATGTTTTTTTTCTTTCTTCTCAAAAAACGGTATAATTGACATTTTAAATCAACTAAAAACGTTTATTACGTTGTGTGGCGTTGTTTTTATAACCTTTTTAACAATTAAATTCAAACTTTGTTATTTAGATTCATAATACAGTTTGCAAAGGTGTATATTTAAAATTAGAATAGAATTACTCATTTTATGTATGTTTAATACCATTACCACACAAAAAAAATATGTTCTTAACTTATTACTACAATATTTTTAATTTGATAAGTAGCGATATGAAACACATATTAAGATATAATGTGTTGTATAAATCATTTAACAAGTGAAATAAAACTATATAAAATATAGCAAACTTTAAAATAAAATATTAAGTATTTTTCCGGCTTTTATAATATTTACAAATATATTCTTAGTTATTTAGATTAATGATACTGATAAATACTAAACTTTGCGATAAATATGTGTAAGGGAAACGAAAGGTGCAAGTTTGAAAACAAATTTAAGTTAAGAATAAAAAAAAAGAATTTGTTAACTATTAAAGCAACTAAGCTAGAGATATTTTCTAGTTTGCAAGAAACTTGAACAATTATATTTGTATATTATATATTTAAGATAGAGAGTTATCTAAATTATCTCAATAATGTATAATGAACAAAAACAAATATAGGGGAGACCGGGGCTAGTTGGCTCGGTTTTTACTCTATGAAAGTGTAGTCTTAAAGAGTATGGATTAGGGTGTCTTATAAAATTTGCATTCATTTACAAAAAAAAATTCTTCGGGTCTTTCCGGACCCTCAAAAAAAAAAAAAATTGCGCCAACTTACCCTACCACGGGGTAAGTTGGCGCAAACTATAAAAATGATTATTAATGCACTATTAAGTGCAAAATTAATAGAAATTTTTTTAAAATTAATTTTTGCAACAATTTTATCAAAAAATTTAATATTACTTTTAGCTAGTACCAAATATTAGTCCGTATAAAAGCCAAACAGTAGCCAACCTTTTATCTGTGAAAAAAAAAACTAAAAAAAATTTTTTTTTAATTTTTTTGTAAGAATAAATATTTTCTATATCGTTAAAAATTAAAAAAAAAAAAAATAGTTTTATAAAAATAAATATTTTTTTCCATAGTAAATGCTATGAGCCAACTTACCCCGTGGAAAATTTGTCAACTTACCCCGAAAGCTTTTTTTTTTAATAAACAGTCTATAGATCCTGCAAAACGGCAGCTTTGAAAAAAAGTCTGACTGGATAAAGTAAACCAATTGTGACTGGAACTTTTACAAAAAGTTACGTTTTTGTCCAAAAAACGCATAAATCTCCATATCTCCCATGCGCATGTGCGAATCCTTACAATACTACAGTGAATGATGAAATGGTCAATAAGGAAGTTTCTGAGTAATTTTTCTGAGTAAAAATTCTGATAAAAGGCTCTAAAGATAAACTTAAACATTCAACTTCCAATAGGAATGGATATTCTACAACATCTAGCATACCTGCAATCTATACTGCCTAAAAAACCACGAAAAAAATCAGTTTGGTTACGTGGTCGCTTCGTAAAAATTTTGAAAAATGTGAAAATTTGGATTCTAACAGTTTTTTAGCCAATGTTAAGAAACCCTGGATAAAAGCAGGGTTTGAAGTTGTTAGTGACACTCAACTATTCAAAAATCTTATTAAACTTGACAAGCAGTATTCTAATTTAAAAAAAAAACGAAAAAAGAGGCTCTCCTAAAGATTTTACTAATCAGAAAAACTTCGGTCCTAATAATGTTCTTCGAGAATTGAAGAACATTATTAGGACCGACAAAAAAAGATCTGACAAGAATAAGCTCGAAGACTTGATGTATTTGGAAGATCAGGAAGGAAAAAGAAAGTTTATTCTTGGGACAGAGGATAAGAAATTTAGTAGAAAGGTAAAACTTAAAAATTAAAAGTGTTAAGTAATATTTTTCTTATAAAACATTTTGTTATAATTAATATTATTTCATGCTTGTAGATAGCAGAGAGTAACAGAAAGAAAAATAGAACGAAGGATGTGCCATCAATAAAAATCTAATTGAACTCAATTCTGATTTGAGTTCTGATTCATCTTATGATTCTGATTTTGAGCCTAGTAACTATTATCAAAAAGAACCGTCTCAATCTAACTGTACAGTAACTGCAGAAATTCAAATAGATGTGTATGCCAGGAAAGTTGCCCTAATGGCTACGTTAAGTGATGTTTCGCCAAATGTTTTGCAAAAAGTGACAAGTACCATTTTAACTGAAGTTGGTGTTGAAGTTACAGATATAAATTGCAGTAAATCAACACCCTTTAGAAAGATGAAATTAGCAAATAAAAATATGTCAACCTTAGCAAAAAGGATGTAAAAAGTTGTAATTAAAGCTTCTCCTTATCCATGTGTTATACATTTTGATCCACCAAGCTTAGCCCCTTTGGTAGATGAGTTTCCTTACCTTATGTTTAGTTTTAGTGGTTTAACTAAAGAAAGAATAAAAGACCGGCTTTCACTTCCACCGCAATACTGGCATACACAATACACAAGTATACACAAGTCTTCGTTTAAAATTTTTGAAAATTATCCTAATAGCTTTATTGTTGTCAATGACAATTCGGAAAGAGCCGTCAGCATGATGCAGCAATTTGTCCATCGTTACAACAACGAAGAGGAAAAAAGAACAGATTGGTATCAGTTGACAGAGTTTGCTATGCTTTCAGGATTTCTGGGAAAAGCTCCCCTAGTCTTACCAAAAAAAGATTATCCTATAGATAATCTTTTTTTAAGGAGGAAAGACTATCTATATATAGATAGTCTTTCCTCCTTAGCAAAGAAAAAAAAACACAAACCAAAAAAAATAGAATCATTAGATAAACTATAGAAGAATCTTTTTAAATATTAAAGTATTTTTTTTTGATTTAATAAGTAATATTAAATCGTGATATGCAAAAACTATATATGTTACAAAATCAACATTTTCGGTAAATTTGAAAAAACCTTTTTATTTCTTTATTGTTAATGATTTGTTTTTAAAGACCACTTGAAAACTGCGTATTTACTAATAATATAAGGTACTTTAACACATGTTTAATTTTTTTCAGAATATCATTGATACTGCATATTAGGAATATTTTTTGCAATAAAATCTGCAAATTTTGCAAAAAAGTAAAAAAAAAGCGAAGTGTGGTTTTTGAAGACAAATTAATTGTAGTCATTACTTAAGGAGTGTTTTATTTTATTCTGATTAAAATATTACAAATAATAAACGTACATAAAATGAGTATTTCTATTCTTATTTTCAATATACATTCATAATACATTTGCAAACTGTATTATGAATCTAAATAACAAATTTGAATTTAATTGTTGAAAAGTTTATAAAAACAACGCCGCACCGCGTAATAAACGTTTATTAGCCGATTTAAAATGTAAATTATACTGTTTTTTAAGAAGAAAGAAAAAAACCATACTTTTTTTAATCAAAAATACAGATATTTATCTATATTCTGAAAAAATTATTTATTATAAATATTTATGCTAGCCTTGCCCTCAAGACACTTAAAGTGATCCGTTTTTAGGTTCCTTTTTTTTTCCAAAAATATGCTTTGAGGGCAAGAAATATGTAGTTCAATATATACACATATATATATATGTGTGTGTGTGTGTGTGTGTGTAGAAAATGAAACTCATGTAAGTCTTATTTTCTACATATATATTATATTATAGCTTTAATTCGATTCATCGAACACTTTCTTGATACCAGGTCTATAAGCATGAAGTGAGCGTCGAGTTACAAATGTATCGATAGAGAACATTTGTTGTGAACAAGCCTTAATTTTTATTTTTATTTTGTTGCTATGATATCTGTCAAACATATTTAGTAAACATCAAGTCATTGTATAAACAACATAATATTTTTTAATCGTGTTAAAAATGTCGAATTTTGTACCAGAAAATGATGATTTGCGGAAAGTACTAATTTTTTGTTTTCATTTGAAGAAAAGTGCTGCAGAATCGCATCGAATGCTTGTCGAAGCTTATGCTGATCATGCTCTATCGGAAACAACATGCAAAAAATGGTTTCAACGGTTCAGAGATAATGATTTTGATGTGCGAAATGAAGAACGTGGAAGACGACCAAAAAAGTTTGAAGACACGGAATTGCAAGCAATACTGGATGAATATGACACTTGAAGTCAAAAACAAATAGCAGAAATGTTAAATGTTTTACAACCAGCAATTTCTGACCGTTTAAAAGCTATGGGAAAAATCCAAAAGTACGGGAAATGGGTGCCACATGAAATGAATGACAGCCAGATGGAAAAGCGAAAAACCACATGTGAAATGTTGCTGTTACAACATGAAAGGATGTCAGTATTGCATCGAATTGTGACTGGTGATAAAAAATGGATTTATTTTAAGAATCCCAAACGCAAAAGATCATGGGTAAGTCCAGGAGAAGCATCAACATCGGCTGCAAAGCCTGATCGGTTCGGAAAAAAGACAATGCTCTGTGTTTGGTGGGACCAGAAAGGAGTGGTGTATTATGAACTTCTAAAACCTGGCGAAACTGTTGATACGCAACGCTACCGACTACAAATGATCAATTTGAACCATGCATTGATCGAAAAACGACCAGAATGGGCCAGAAGACACGGAAAGGTAATTTTATTGCATGATAATGCTCCGAGTCATACAGCAAAAGTGGTCATGGAAACGATAACATCACTTGGCTGGGAAGAGTTACTTCACCCGCCGTATTTACCAGACTTGGCTCCTTCCGACTACCATTTTTTTCATCGATAAGACACGCATTGAATGAGCAACACTTCAACTTCGACGAAGAAGTCGAAAAATGGGTCTTCGAATGGTTTGTCTCAAAAACCGATCAGTTTTTTTTGGCGTGGTATACACAAATTGCCAGAAAGGTGGTCAAAAAGTGTAGAAAGCAATGGCAAATACTTTGAATAAAGTTTTTTTTTACTTTTTCATTAGAAAATAGTGTTTTGTTTTGAAAAAAAAAAAGCTCATTTCATACTTATAGACCTGGTAGTATATGAACTTCAAAAAAAACAAAAACTTCAGCATCACTACAACCATATATATATATATATATATATATATATATATATATATATATATATATATATATATATATATATATATATATATATATATATATATATATATATATATATATATATATATATATATATATATATATATATATGTATGTATAAATATATATATATATATATATATATATACATATATATATATATATGTATATATATATATACATATATATATATATATATATATAGTTATATATATATATACACACACAGTGTTGCTCTCAATATTATAGCGGTTCTTGACAGAAATTTTTTCGGCAGACCCTTACAATTTTATAAAGATATTCGTAAATTAGACGGAAAATAGTAACAAGTTATATTCAAAAATGATTCATTACAATGAAATGTCTAACTTAAATACAACATATAATATTTTTTTAACATAAGATGTTTTATATTTTTTACATTAAGTTTTTACTCCCTAGTAAAAATTGTTTATTAAATTTTTACTCCTACTTAAAAATCTCATTTTAAATTTTTACTTCCATTATGTGAATTTTACTCCCACAAAATATTTTGCGGCAAACGAATTTTTGAAATCAAACCACGTTGTATTTTGTAATTACTTTTAAACGTACTAATTACTGTGGTTTCATAAAAATAAAGATAATCTTTTAATGTATACATAATGTTAAATATTTAATAATGAATTTACTGACTTAAATAATTAAAAAAAAAAATTTATATACCCAAAGCTATTAATAAAGGCGATGAAACTTTCGAAGAAAAAGAAATATTATGAGTTGTATCATCTGAGTTTGCATCATCTGAATAAATTTTGCGTGAAGGTAAGAAGTATATTTAATATTATATTTTTATACTATCGTGTTTTGGAATATGTTCACATACATTTATACATGTACAAATATATGTTTTAAAGGTATGTACATTGTATATAAGATAACTTCATAAACGGCTATTTAAATTTTTATAAAATTATTTTTAATACGGTATACATACTTTTAAAACAGATCCTAAAAGACCTAAATCACGTTACTTATATTTTTTTTAAGTTTCCAATTTTCCATTTTTTTGTAATACTAGTTTAATATTTATTTCCTATAAATTTATAAATTTTTTTTTAGGAAATAATGCAAATAAATTAAAAGCCAATTTCAAAATCAATATAATAAATGAATATATATTTTTATATTTTTAGAGAAAAGTTATTTGGTGTAAAGAAGTATGTATTTGGTGTAATGAAGATTGTAGAGCAAGATAACGATTGACGGACGACTTAAAAGATTGCAAATTATATGAATCAGGAAAGCAAGATGAAGGAAGCGAATTCCAAAGAACTGATGTTCGAGGAAAAAAACTAGACGAATAAGCGTTTTTGGAGCACTTAGGAACAGTCACAAAAAAAGGATGACACTTAATTGAATGACGAGTAACACGAGAATGAATTTTAGTAAATGGCACAAGAGACGCTATCTCTTTAGAACAGTGCCCATTATAGTATTTGTAGAAAAGAGAAAGAGAAGCAACATTACGACGATGTGATAATGGTTGGAGGTTGGCTGCAAGAGCAGGTAAAACTATGTTTACAATGCGTTTTTGCACCTTGTCTAAAAGAGAAAGGGTATCATTAGAAGATCCACCCCAGATATGGCAACAGTATTCCATACAAGGCCGGATTTGAGATTTATAGAGATAGAGAATAGAATCCGAAGTAAGAGAGTGTCGAGCGCGATAAAGAAATGCAATCATAGCAGATGCTAGTTTTGCAACTGATTTGATATATGGCTTCCAAGAAAGATTGGAAGTAAGAGTTAATCCTAGAAGATGAAGAGTAGGTGACTCATCGAGTACATCACCGTTCATAAATATAGGAAGATCTAAATTATTGCGATAATGATTGGCTGAAAAAAATTGAGTTTTATCTGAATTAAAGTTCACCAGCCACTGTGAGCCCCATGCTGTAGCAGAAGTGAGATCCTTTTCAAGCTCAAATGCCCCTCCAAGCAATGAGAGGGTGTTGGTTTTTTATCACGACAAGAATAAATGGTAGTATCATCAGCAAACAATGCCACCTTAGATGTGAGAATATCTGGAAGATCGTTAATGTAAATTAAAAAGAGTATAGGGCCAAGGATAGAACCTTGAGGAACCCCTGAAGTTACAGAATAAGAAGAAGAGTACAACTTTTTTCCTACGATTGGAAATGAATGAATTGAAGAAGTGTATTTTCAATGAAGCTTACAAAAGCATCCAAAAGTCACAAATAAGGCAAATAAGGCAAAAACGCGATAACAATGATAAAAGAGTCAATACAAAGAGTAGTATTGCTGTTGGAATAATAATGTAATTGCAAAATCATAAATGTGATGACAGGTGGAAAAATTGTGAAGCTTTGGTTAAGACCATACACGGTAAGTAATATTTCAAGTAAAAATAACTGTAGTTTAGAAAATGAAAAAAATTAGTATTAGAAAAAATATAAACTAACAAGTTTGTCTTTATATCAAGAGAAATCCTTGAATAATAACAGCATTCAAACAGAAGTAATTAATAAATTATCAAATAATGACGACGTTAATACTGAACCAATTATAAAAGATACGTTATACGTTGAATCAAGCAACGCATATGATAATACAACATGAAGGCAGTGTAAATGTTTCAAAAATTTCAAATTGTGCAACTTTTGATAAAAGAAAATCAATTGCAAAAAAGTTTGGAATTTTTAGGAAACACAATGTTGCTCTAGGAAACATCAACCTAACTCTATATCCTTAGGGAGTCCATAGAAATAAAGTAGATGGAAACTACTTTTTTAGAGCAGTGTTTTTTATCGTAACTAGTTTTATCATAATAAAAGCCAATTAGAGACAAGGCTACATGTTATATGGTTAACAACCATGTTATATGGTGAACAACAATATAAATATATAGTTGCTAATCGTATATTTGAAACGGAATACAGGATGAAATGACAGGATGTTTGAATATGCCATTTCGAAAGCAAATTTGTAAAACTAAAATGCTTAAATATCCCACATCGGGAACTAAAATAGTGATAGTTGGATGTTTTTCAGTTATGGAGGCAAATATCTCAGTACAAACCAAATATGGAGCGAAAACAAAATGGATAAACTACTTATGCAGTCTACGGCCTAGTAAGTTAAGTGATGATTCTATATTTCACGAGTTTGAATTCTATAGTCACGGTATTTTTTTGTTTAATTTCAAATATTTTTTTTTTTCGCTCCATGTTAACTGTATACTTGGATATTTTCCCCAGTTAATGAAGTACATTGAATTATGTATTCTTCAATGGTCTGAAGAAGCAGTTTATATATATATATATATATATATATATATATATATATATATATATATATATATATATATATATATATATATATATATATATATATATATATATATATATATATATATATATATATATATATATAATATTTTGGATACAAAGCTAGAGTGAAGGAGCCCCTATTTATACCCGGAGTACGGAGTCCCACCCGTCGTAAATATTTTAGTAACTCCCGAATTTTTTTAATTTTAAATCAGGTTACAAACGTTTCCTAACGAAAACTTATTAACTTCTAGAAGTTTACTAATTTTAAATTGTTTATCCAGTAATTACGTATTGAATTGCGCTGCAAACTAGGCCTCCGGCATATAAATTATTCAAAAATGCGTTGCGTGTTTATGGTATACATTGCCTTTAACATTTTTTTGAAACAATGTAAGAGGCTAATCAAACCATATGCGGTGTATAAAATCTTTGGTGTACGCTGATAGCTAGATGCTAAGTTATGCTTCAAACAAATATTTACACACTAATACCTGCGTCAATGCATTGCGTTTAATGATATTGTCTAAACTATCAGATATGGTTTTTCTGATTAAAAAAGTATTAAAATCGCATTTTTAAGTCATATAAGTTGTTTTCTCAGCTATTTAATCTTTAGTTAACTAAACTTTAATTAAACTAGTTAGCGGAGATAATAGAGGAAATGTAACTAAAAAAAATTAAGGACACGGTTAATAAACGGACACTTAAAGGCAGGAATAGAATACCATTTATCTTCTTCCGTTTTGAAACAGTTGAAGCAGTTTACGATTTTTTTTAACGGTCGCTCAAGTTCTCTATTAGTTTAACGGAAACAAATGAAAACGCCTGCAATTCTAAAAAGTGTACTCAGGTCTTTACATACAACTTTTTTACTTTTATTTAATCTTTAATTATAGTTACTATTTTTGAGAAAAAAAATATGTATTTGTCTTCTTACAATGTTTAAAATGCAGTCAATATTTATTTTTACTTAGCCAGCATTTGCTCGTAAAAAGACGTCTTTTGAATGATGTTCAAAGGACGTTCTGAATGTCTTTTAAACGTTCAAAAGACGTCTTTTTAAGACCATCTGCCGGATGGGTAGTTATGATTTAAGGTTGTCATTTTTTGTTGTTATTAAATTGTTATATTATTGTCAAATAATAAAAACAACAGCAACAACAACAACAACAACAACAACAAAAATATGGCAACAATGCCAGTTTTGAGTATTAAAATGATTTAAAATAAGATTTTTATAGGGCAAATTTTCTTTACGTTTTAACGAGTTTTATAAATTCTTAAATCACATTTAAAAAAAAAATTATTTTATATCAATAATCAATTGATTGTTTGGTGATATTATTTATTTAATTAAAGCTGAAACTGATGCAAAAGCATCTGAACCCTGATCCCTAACCCTAACCCTTAACCTTAATCCCTAACCCTAACCCTTAACCTTAATCCCTAACCCTAACCCTTAACCTTAATCCCTAACCCTAACCCTTAACCTTAATCCCTAACCCTAACCCTTAACATTAATCCCTAACCCTAACCCTTAACCTAATCCCTAACCCTAACCCTTAACCTTAATCCCTAACCCTAACCCTTAACCTTAATCCCTAACCCTAACCCTTAACCTTAATCCCTAACCCTAACCCTTAACCTTAATCCCTAACCCTAACCCTTATTTTTAACTTACAATCAAATTCAGAGATTCAGAGAACAAATTTATTTGATGATGATAACAATATTGATTTTATTATCGCACTAATTTTAAGAATAAATAGTGTAGAGCAAGAACAATTTATAGAGAAAGAAAGCAAGGACATATTAAATTACTTAAAAGATGATTACAATCTCGAGAAAGTGATGCTCTATAATATTTTCCTGGTCAACTAAAGAACAATTATGCAAACACAAAAAGGTACAAGAAATTCTGCCATTTTGTGCTAATAAAATTACTAATACTTACTAATACAAAAACTACTAATATTTAACAGTACAAAGTCTACAATTAGCCATCAATGAACCTGTAATAGAAACGGTACGTGAAAATTGTTTTCACACACTGCCAGGGGTAATTTTAAGGGAGGGTGTCTGTGTGTGAGGAAGGGGAAGAGGGGGCAGATATGGATAGGGTATCATTTTTTATTTAGTCGGGTATTTTTATAATTCAGTTTGGTGAATTTTAGTTTTGAGGACCTTTTTTTTTTTTTGGAACCAAATTAAAAAATAATTAAATAGATTTTCGTTAGCGCCAAAATTTTATCATCGCGACGACGCGTCAGCCGTAAATCAAAACAGAACTTTTGTAGTTTTTTTATTTTTTGTCCAATTTTAAAGCGTTGATACTAGGAATAACCGGTTACAGTATACGGTATACTAACTTTACGGTAAACTTTACCGTATATTTGGTATACTGAATTTTAGTATACCATTTAGTATACCTATATACTTTTATTTATGAAATATTTCTGGGCTGACTTGATAATTTAATAATTATATTTTCATAATGTATTAAATAGCTATACAATATGTATTGTATTATATAATTAAAGTGTTTTTACCAATGCACAGTGGGACAGAGTGTGCCAAAATACCACAAAATCAATGTCGGCATTGCACGGTAAAAATTTGTCATAATGGTGAAGACATGTTCATTAGAGCAAATATCTAGTTAAAAACATTAAATAATAATGTAAGCGTTTTTTTATGCGGTTATTTACACGTTATTTTTACATGTGTTCCAAAACGCTATTTTGCATTTTTTATTTATCAACTTTCTTACGCTAATATTGTTTTAAATCAACTTAATTGACTTACATTTTAAAATATATTACTTTAATTCACAATATTTTTTTCGCTCAGACTTTTAAAAACTATTTAACTTAAGTGTAATCATAAGTTTTTATGCATCGAAAACAGACAGTATTCGATATTTTTTTTGCTGCTAACATTTACTATTAGCTATCAGATAAACTATCCTCCAATATCCTCCACACATTTGATAATGTAAATCTCATGCTAAATGTATTTAAATGGTCACGCATCATGAATATTTTGCTACTTTTTGCAATAAAAAAAGTTACAACAAAAGATTGGTCTTCGGTTGATGGTCAGTTGATAAGAAATACTGAACATGTAAAAAAGATGTTTTGTACACAAAGTATACCTACAAAATTTTTCATTACTGTTATAATATATAAGTTCTGTAAATATAAATCTAAAAAAGTTATTTTATGACAAATACATGCATTGAAAAGTAATATTTTTGATGTTTACACTGATAAAAGTTTTCTTGTCCATTAAAAATATTTCCTATTTTTCACCAAAATTTAATTTTTTTAACATTTTTTTTTTATTATATAATTACATGTTTATCACTTTATTAAATAATTTTATATATAAATATAGCTATTCTAATAATAAAAAACTACGAAAATAATTTGGGCACAAAAATTATTTTCGTAGTTTTTTATTATTAGAATAGCTATACTCGATTTTGTCCCACTGTGCATTGTTTTTATTAACTCGTCGTCTTTGTCTGTTTGTTTGTCTGTGAGCATCAAATCTTTGTCTGTTTGTTTGTCTGTGAGCATCAAATCTTTGTCTGTTTGTTTGTCTGCGAGCATCAAATTTTTGTCTGTTTGTTTTTCTGTGAGCATCAAATCTTTGTCTGTTTGTTTGTCTGTGAGCATCAAATCTTTGTCTGTTTGTTTGTCTGTGAGCATCAAATCTTTGTCTGTTTGTTTGTCTGTGAGCATCAAATCTTGCAATCAATTTTTGAGTCATTTCCTGATAATAGATTTTCTTCAAATTTTGCATGCATACTCTTGCTTGATGACAAAACAATAATCAATGATTAGTTTTGTAATAAGTCAATTAATTTAGTCAATTTTTATTAAGTTTATTTTTTATATGCAAAAAAGAATAATAATTTTTAAAATAAGTATATTAATTACAATCTTACTTATGTACGTGATTAGCATATTTAGATAAGGCGTTAACTTCGTAATTTAAATGTCTATGGTTCGAGCCACGCATACAGCCGATTGATAATAAAATAAAACAGTCATATCAGTAAAAATTGATTGCAAAGTTTGTGTTTTAATAACATATAAAAAGTTTGTGTTTTAATAACATATAAAAAGAGTTTTAAAAATTTGTTTTTACTTGTTTTATTTATTTTTTAAATATTTTTTATTTTAGTTTGTTAATTTGTTATTGTGTTATACCAATAAGTTTTTATACCACGCTGTTTGTGCTGCTCCTTACTTTATAACTGTCTAAAAAAATATTGTATATAATGAAAGTTAGATTAAATATTATATTAAAACGCACAAACAAAAACATTTAATGAAAAAAAAAACATATTTTTTTTAAGTAAACCGTTAATACTTTTGATAAACGATAATACGGCTTCGCCAAAAAAAAAGTTTTGTTTACGGTATATTTTACAGTATACTTTACGGTATACTATACAGTAAACTGTATACTAAATTTTTAGTATACTGTAAACTAGCGATCCCTAGTTGGTACTCAAAATTTAGTTCTTAGCTCATTATTTAGTGGGTTATCAGACATATCCTATTGCAAAAGTAGACCTTCTGAAAGCTATGCAAACTAGTGGGCTGAGGTTTAATGATGTTCCAAGTCAGCTGAACTTCTTAGAAAATTTTATCTTTTCTTCTCTATCAGTCACTTTTAAGGAGGTTGATGACACATTGGGAGAGCTCAGAAAAAGAATCAGAAGCTTTCTGGTCAATGTAGAACAAGCATACGAGAAAAATTCCTACCACATTGACAGGCTTTTTGAAGGTGCAACAAAAAGAAGCTTTCTCTCCAAGAATTTTACTCTTCCTAATTTTTAAATTAAAAAAAATTATGAATTGAGGGAAAGTCGCTTTCCATGGAGATAGTTGCTTTCCCCGTGGAAAGCAAATTTCTAGTATAGAAGTTTGTGCTAATCATGAAAATGATGCTATTTTGTTAGCTGCAGCTCAATCTCCAACAAAACTGGGGTTGATGGTCCGCAAACTACTAAATTAGACTAAAGATATTGTTAAAAAAGACTTAAAGGCAGCTCTGAAGCCTCCACCTCAGATGCCTGCCTAAAAACACTAACTGATTTCCTTGCCTTCATCCTCAATAACAATATTTCCAAGAGAACATATTGTCAACTTAGAGAGGAATGTGTAAAAACTTTTAAAAAATCTGGCCAAATTATAATGCTGTAAGTGAAATATATTATGTGATTCTTTAATTTGTTGAAAAAAGAATAATTACCTATGCTTGGCTGATGTACTTTCTATTTAGGTTCCTAATTTTAATTTCAGGTTCTTCAGGCAAAAAAAGACTGCAAACCTAAAGGAATCCAATTAGATGCATTGACAGCAAAATTTCCACTTCAAAACCTTTTGGACCACACATTCAAAAGGTAAAAAAAAAATAATCTAGAATGCAGGTATAAAGAAATTTAAAATTTTTAAGACATAAGAATCAACTTTCTTATAAAACTATTTGTTTCTTATAATTTAGGATATTCCTGGAAGATATCCTTTTACTTGAATGGCTTCTCTGTTCAGGAATCTATGAATCTGTGCTTTTACTTCAAACTTGGCCTAAATGGAGTTGGTTTATTTGGTACCTTCCATCTAAAGGATGAAAGTAGGAAAGCTCCAGATGGCAAAGCATACCTTGTCTAACAAATGGTTCCACTTCAAGCCAGAAATGAAAGCAACAATGGTTTGGTTTTTTAGAACAAAAAAAATACTAACAGTGGTAGTTCATGTTGTCCTATTAGAGTAGTTGAATCTGAGTCTAAACTTATGAAATAGACTCTAAGAAGAAATTCTCTACCTTCATTCTCATTCTGGTGGATTCTCCAAAAGTAAAGCACTTTAATTTTTTTCTCATTATTTTAAGTGAGAAAAAATGTGGTGCATGGATCTTCTGAGATATTTAGTTTAGCTATTAATTTTACAGGTGATTGTGACATATAATGGTATTTTCTGCATAATCGATGGAAAGGTTCTGAACCAACTGACTGCCTTTCAATCAACTAGCAATAGCATATTATGCCATTAGTCATCAAAACACATGTCAAATCCATCTGGAGATTTTTCTGTCAAAGGTGGTGATTTGGAATATGGAGCAAGTATTTTGCATTTTGTAATTTGCTCCTTTGAGGCCATTTTGCATCTTGATTAAAGACTACCTTGGTTTCATTGTTGATCAGGGCAGAGAAGGTATAGCCGGCACAACAACAATAGGAAATGTTGCAAGAGTAACATTTCATAATCCAGGTATGATATGAATGTTAAAATTTAAAAAACATTTTTTTGTCTGATGCTGGCAGTTTGATGGCTTATGGACCTAGCAATTATATAATTGATATTTTAAGAGATTTTTTCCTGCATGCAAAATATTTGAGGCAACTTTTCAGAAAAAATATTCCAGTACAACTTTAGAATCAAAAATAAAGTTAGGTATCAATTTTAGTCATGATTTTTTAAAATTATTAAGTTCTTTCCAACTTTCGCAGCTCAAACTTGTGACATTCTTAAATCTCTTGTTAAAAACCTGGTTATAATATAAAGTGCTCTAGCTTGTACATTTGCCTTGGATGCTGAAGCATTTGGAAGACATTGTGATAAAAATAAAGCAACCTACATGGATCATTGCAAATGGTTTCTGATCACACCAACTCTCCTCAAAGTACTCAGTTATGGTAAGGCTTTGGTTGAAAACTGTCCCCTTCCTATAAAGTTCACAAATGAAGAGCCAGGAAAAACCCACCATGCTTTTATGCGCTTGACCAGATCTGACCATGCCAGAAGACTTCATGGACTGATGGTTTCAAAGACTTGTTTTGCATTTGATGGGCTCAAGTGACTCTGTGGTCAGAAGTTTTTCAATAAAACACAAAAAACAGAATAGTTATTTACAACCTATTTCCAATGAAACCAGGAATTAGCTTTTAAGTCCTCTTTTGCAAGTAGTCGGGGAATCCGAGTCTGATCCTGAAAATAACCTTTAAATCTAACTGACTTTAGTTTTTAAAGAAATTATAAATGCCATTCAGTTTTTAGTCCAGCTTATCAATGTTATTATTTAAAAGTATTATCATGTTCACTTGGCTATAGCGAACTTATACTTTCATGAAATTTTCCGTGTTTTCTGTCTTATTACTGCTATTTTAACTTTATTTGGTGTCAAATTTTTTTTCTAATACTAACTATTTTTAACCAAAGCTGTTAAAAATGTCCCGTGAAATTTTTTTTTTGTTGCTATTTCTTTGCTCAATTGCTTATATTTGAGACCCTAATGTGCAGTGAAAATAGCATAATTTGGGCGCACAATGATAGACTTTACATCAGTTGCGGAACCTGTTTTAAACAACTCTGGCTTCAACTCATTTGTTACTGAACAAAGGAACTAGGGCTACTAGTACTTTTATTATGGGAAAAACTACCAGCAGCCGTATTCTCATCTCTTTTGACTAACGCTCCGTTAAACTTAACGGAGCGTTAGTCAAAAACTTATCATTAACTACATTAATAAAAAAATTCTTTAAAAATATAATTTTTTAAACATAAATGTTTTATTTTGGTATTAGTTTTATTTAAACGAATTTATAGAAATTTCGTCGTTTCTTTACTTAGAAATGTTGTGAGGAAATTTAGACAAAAGCTCCGTTAAGCTTAACGGAGAGATGTGAATACGGCTGCAGTACTTTTTTTAAAGACTCTTAAACTACCAGTACTTTTATTAATTGATATTCTTGACATGACGGCTATTTTGACATGACGGCTATTTTGACATGACGGCTATTTTCCAAACTTCCACTACTTTTATTAACGGCCGATATTTCAATAACAGCATATTTTCCTATTATGAAAAATAAATTAAACGAAAATTAAAATTAATGTTAAAAGTAATAAATAATCAAAAGTATTTATATATATATATATATATATATTTATATATATATATATACATATATATATATATATATATATATATATATATATATATATATATATATATATATATATATATATATATATATATATATATATATATATATATATATATATATATATATATATATATATATATATATATATATATATATATATATATATATATATATATATATATATATATATATATATATATATTTGGTTGGGGCAGGCAGTCAATCAAGTTATAAAAAAAAAAAAAAAAAAAAATAAAAACATTTTGTTAAAAAGAATAAAAATAAAAACATTGTTTATATTATTAAAAACATTCAGAATGTTTGAAAAACAATTTAATTTGCGTTTTTGCGGTTTTTTAAAAAACGATTAATTTGTAATTTAACTAATGGTTTTAACTTTCTGGCAACACGCTAATGTTGAACGAAAGTCAAAAGTAAATAAAAGTGACGTATTTGTTGGCGTAAGAATCATTTTTTTCTTTCCGTACTCCCAAATGCAACAATATATAATATATATATATATATATATATATATTTATATATATATATATATATATATATATATATATATATATATATATATATATATATATATATATATATATATATATATAGTATATATATATATATATACTATATATATATACTATATATATATATATATATATATATATACTATGTATATATATATATATATATATACTATATATATATACTATGTATATATATATATATATATACTATGTATATATATATATATATATATATATATATATATATATATACTATGTATAAATATATATATATATATATATACATATATGTATATATATATATACATATATGTATATTTATATATATGTATACATATATACATATATGTATATAGTATATATTATTTAAAATGAATTTTAATTTTTATTGGCAGATGTAAACGGTGACCATCGAGACATTGTCTTAGTTTTACTTTTGATAAGTGGATTGTTTGCTCTCACTGCATTTTTTCTGTTAAATTGTTTGTGGCTAAGACGTAACAAAACCGATGCTTGGAAAAACTTGACTTCTTTAACAACAATTTTTGCTTCATCAAGCGGTATGAATATGAACTTAAACTATTGGAAAAATTTTTGTATTCAAAATATGTATATACGTGTGTGTGAATATGTAGGCAGGGGAGAAAGTAGGACACTTTTTCAAAAAGATACTACAGTTTTTGTACTCTTTGAAAAAAAAGTTGGTATATTTGCTGAAAAAGATAATTTAGTTATTAATTCTTTAAAAAAAAGCAAAAGCGAGGTAGCTCAAATAAATTATAGTTACTTTTTTTATTAAAAACGAAGCTACTCATTGTCCAAAACTACCCCACAAGAGAGGTTAGTTTTGGACAACATTGGAGCAGTTTAGGAAACATAATAAAAAGACAAAAAACGCTTCTTAAAACTTCATATTTTTATAAAAACTTACATGAACATATATGAACATATATGAACATATATAAACATATATGTTTGTTATAATCTTACAAAAAACAATCGTCTAAATTGTCATTAGTAAACATTTAAACAAACATTCATTTAAATGAAAAACAAACACAAATTAAAAACAACAATGTTAAAATGTATATATTTAAATAAAGTACAAATTAATCGTGTTCAAATGCAGATAAGATAGAAACAACAATATGTAAGTTAACCTTATCAGGGAAAAACAGGCATCTAGTGATTAATGATGCAATAGAAATTGAATGAATCTCGTCTGTTTCCATTAAACTAATAAAAGACTAAGAAATATAAGAACAAATTCTTATTTCTGCAGGTGATAAGTCAACAAAATTGAAAAGATCAGTTACAGTTTTTACAGGTTTTAAGACAGAAACATTGGCAATACTTAATTCACTATGTGAAAATGACAAAATTTTACCATACTTAAAATAATTATGTTCACAATATTGCACAATAAAGCTAGCTGAAAAGCGTCTTTTGTTATAATCTAATGAATGATTGCATTGATTATAAGGTATAACTCTATGTGCATCTAAAATCTGAGTTCTATTGAATGACGAAGATTAACGATTAGTTGATTAACAACCCACTATTTTTTGTAAATTATAGAAGAATATGTCCACTTCTACAAACTGTACTACATTCTGTATTTGGGTTAATGCTTAATTGTGACAATGCATAAATATCAGTTAAATACTTTTTGCATTCACTATAAAACACAAACTTTTTTTTAGACCCATGATAACGAGAAAATTAATTAGATAAAGTAGTTTACTTTTTGATGAATGAAAAATAATATTTGCAATACTTACCATTATTTTAATATATTAATATAATGGTAAATATATTGACATTGCAGATGCAAACTATGTTACAACTATTTAATTCAATTATATAATCTATATTTAACATCATTGTTTTTATTACTGATACATTCTACTTCCTTGCCTCTGTGTATAGCATTTTTAAAACCAAGATATAGTTACCTCATTGGGTTTTTAGTTTTAAGGTGAGCTTTTTTTTAATGATATTTAGCTGGTAATAAGAAAAAGGTTTTTAAAGGTGAGACGCTATATTAGAAAAATGATCCAGCAATTCTTTAGATACACTTGATATATATTATATTTATAATTTGATATAAAAAAAAATTATTTGATATAAAAATAATTTATAAAAAAAATAATGATATTTATAATTTGATATAAAAAAATTATAAAAAAAAAATAATAATATTTATAATTTGATATAAAAAAAAATTATAAAAAATAAATAAAAATTAAAAGTCTTTTATATTCTTAACTTTCTACTAACTTTGTCTTCTTCTTACTAATAATACAATATTTTCTTTTATTATTGCTGCTAATCCACTATTATTATTACTATTTATTATTATTATTAATTTACTACTTTGTTATGATTGTCTATTATATTAACTATTATCATTACTATTAGTATTAATATAATTATTACTAATTATTGTTATTTTACAATAACTGTTTTAAACCATCGTAGGTCTTTACACAACATCAGTTTTTAACTGCATGTAAATGTCCCTCACTATTGTATATATATATGCAGTTATTAAAGTGTAAATATATTGATTGATTGATTGAAATACTCGATGTCCAAACAACAAACAAGTCTTTACCTAATTGAGGTATAGTTTTAAGGTGTCTAGGCATGCTTTTTTTCAATGAAATTTGGCATGTAGTAAAAAGGTTTTTAAAAGCAAGAGGCTATTTAGAGAAGTGATCCAGCATTTCTTTAATATATACTTGATGTCCAAATAACAAACAAGTTTTTAAAAACAACTATCATAATAAATTTTACATCAAAGAAATCCATGCAAAATTAAAGTTCCATAATTCTAGTTTTCAAAAAAAGGCTATGTTGATATATATTTCTAAAAAATTACACAGAAAAACACGTTCATACCATGCAACTTTTCAACAAACTTGAAAAGTTTTCTTTTTTTAATTTTTTATTATTTCCAAGCATTTTTATTCTGTAAGTCAATGTACTCTAAGAGAACCCAAATACATCTGCACCTTCTCTTAGTTTCATTTTTTTAATAAAAACATGTTTTACTAGAATTTTTAAATTTACCTTTCACATTTCTTTTTATAATTGTGCACCCAAACTTTGTTTAATTTTTAATAATTTAATTTTCCGATAAGATTGTTAAGAGACGCGCAGTACGTCCAAATACGTTTAAATGTGCCCCCTGAAAATTGTCCAATGTTGCCTTAACCATGTTTTTAGAATATATTCCACAAAATTTTTGATAAGATGTGACAAAATGTTTGAAAACTGACACAAAAAATGGCAAAAATTTTGACAAAATGAACCTTTTTATTTATATCGCAGAAATGATCCCTTTCACTAAAAATGTAAAAAATAAATTCCTTGGAGAAGTATAAATCTATGTATGTATGTATGTATGTATGTATGTATGTATGTATGTATGTATGTATGTATGTATGTATGTATGTATGTATGTATGTATGTATGTATGTATGTATGTATGTATGTATGTATGTATGTATGTATGTATGTATGTATGTATGTATGTATGTATGTACGTATGTATGTATGTATGTATGTATGTATGTATGTATGTATGTATGTATGTATGTATGTATGTATGTATGTATGTATGTATGTATGTATGTATGTATGTATGTATGTATGTATTTATGTATGTATGTATGTATTTATTTATGTATGTATGAATGTATGTATTTATGTATGTATGTATGTATGTATGTATGTATGTATGTATGTATGTATGTATGTATGTATGTATGTATGTATGTATGTATGCATTTATGTATGTATGTATGTATGTATGTATGCATTTATGTATGTATATATGTATGTATTCACTTATGTATAAATGTGTACAGTGCTTAAAGTTGGTGAGATACATATTAAAATTATTTATTTCTGGTTAAATATGAGCTTAAAAAACGTAATACTTAAATAACTTTATCACATAGTTGTGTTCTGAGTTTAGCAATAAATTAATCAGCCGTACTGAAGCATTTTTTATCATCCACAGATAGGGGAAAAAAGAAATCACTGAGTATAACTTTTTAAGCCTTTTTGTCAATCATTTTTAGCCTTTTAAAAAGCTCTTTTTTTAAAATGTAAATATGCTATATTTCTAATAAATGAAAAAATTTTGTCAATAAGATGGTGTAATCATAACAATCCCAATTAAATGTTCACAAAGCTCATCAGTTTTTTTTTAATTCTTTCTTGGCAATGAATCCTAAAATTCTAAAAGCAATCACCTTGTTACTTGAGCCATTTGATTGGCAAACTGCTTAAGCTATCCGAGACAAAAATTTCAAGATTAGTGGTAGTTAACTCTAATTGTCTACGAGTTCCATCAACATTCATTATAAAGTACTCTTATTTGGACTTCTTTGCGAGTCCAACATGCATTACTTTACATTTCTCAGTGTTAAGGTGCATGTGCCATCTATGGAACCAGTAAACTGCAAACAAGAGTCTGCACGCCGAATTTGCCTTCATGATGCCCATGATATTTCTGTCATCTGAATATATTTTGATGGGGTCAGCAACGCTATCTGGTAGGTCATTGATGAAAAAGATGAACAATAGAGGACCTAGTATGCTGTCTTGTGGTACCCGTGGTGGAACATATTTCAACTCCAAGGTTTATCAATGACTACTCTTTTTAAGTGTCCATTCTTCTAATCAGAGTATTAATATGTGTAGGAGTTGTTCGGGAAATACTTTGTCAAAGGCTTTGGAAAAATCAGTGTTTATCACGCCTAATGTTGTTCCGTCGATGAACCCTAGGGTGCATGCAGTTTCTTTGTATCAGACTTTGAGTAATTAACTAGCTGCTCCGAATGTGCACATGGTCTATTTAATAAACTTTTGCTTCTTTATATGTGGCTTGGTGTTGTTTCCGTAACATTTTGCGAGCGTGGCGTCCTGAGGCTCTGTAGTTACCCAATAATATGCGTTTTCTTTTCACAGATGCTTTAATCTTTGGAGATGAAACGGAGCTGCTTTTTGATAATAAATAAAGCAGTGATTGATATGATATATAACTTTATGACTTCGTTATACTTTGAGACGAGTAACTATTGTTTGCTGAAAGGCTATGTGATTTGATAATGTGTCGAATTTAGCTTGGCTCCAAGTAAAAAAGTTCACACACATAAGTTTACTTGAAAGTTCAAACTCACACACACAGTGTATGTGTGTGTGTGTGTGTGAGTTCTTTTTTTATTTATTTAAATATAATTTTAAATATCCAAATACCACATATATGTATATAATACATAATATATAAGAGATATATACCATATAATAAACATAGAAAAAAACAAACAATGGTTATATAAAATCATATTTAAACATACAGAAATAATAATTTTAGATCGTAAATCATTGAGAATATGACGTATTTAATTTTCAACCGACGATTTTTGATTTTTATGTTTACATCTAATTAAAACATGTATTACTAATATTCTTACCTACTGCATTTTTGACCTACTGAATTTTTAAACTTCTGAATATTTAACCTATTGTATTTTCAATTTTATAACTACGCCTTTCCGGTAGTATTATGTATATTTTGTTGTTGATTTGAATACGAGTCAAATTTGAGGCGTTGTCTTCAGAATCGGGAGGCATAAGGTTCAATGAATGCTTGGAAAACTTATTGATTATTAATTAAAAAAATAACGTCAAAAACACAGAAGAGATAATTGATTGAAAACGAATTTATCTCAAACCGATTGAAAATGAAAATCTATAAAATAGGTCGAAAAATAAATTGGTCGAAAACGAAAAAGTCATAAATCAGTTGCTAAATAAAGATACTATAATTGGTTAAAAACAATTTAGGTCTTAGTAAGTTAGGCCTTAGTAAGTTATCTAAAAATTAGTTCCACTTTTTAATAGATGTTCTTTTTGTAGAACAACTTAGTAGGTCGAGAATTTTGTCGGTCTGGCTATCTGATACGATTTGTAACTATCAAAATTGTTTGTTTTGAGCATTTTAGCAGTTCCGTTTATATTTTTGAGGTCATTTTAAATAGTACCCATTTACTTTTTCTTATATAAAAAAAAAAGTTCTTGTATTATATCAAAAGAAAATTATTATAGTCGGTATGTTAAGGGTAAACTTGTAATTCATTTTTGCAAAAATCATATTCTTTCATCAATGGGATAAGGTTAACGTGGAGCAGATATCTTTTGAGGGCAAGTAAAGGCATATCGAGAATAACTCTGAAATAGCTCGAAGGTTTGGTTGTTATCGTAAAAAAGTTATCAATGCTACTAATTTATTTAACAATACTAGTTCATTAAGCAACAAAAAACGCAAGTCTCGCGAACGAAAGATAACACCCAGAGAAAACGCTGCCATTTTCCGTATCGCTAAGCTAAATCCTTTTCCTGGCGCACAAAAAATTAAAAATCAAATCGTTCAAAGTAAATTTATAAAAAATCGATCAATTGCAACAAACTTAGACCAATTTCGGATTGATTATAAGGCTGCTTGGAACACCATTACGCCTAAACAATGCAAAAAACTAATCTCGTCAATGGACCGTGGTTTTCAAGCAGTTATTGACTCAAAAGGACACCTCACTAAATAGTAATTTACCTCAAATAAAGTTTTCTTAACTATTTATACAAAGAACTTTTATGATTTTTATAGCAAAGGGACAAAATGATAATTCTTTTACATGGTGTGCTATTTAAATTGCCCCCTTAATCTGTACCTCTAAATCATTTATATGATCGAATTTCTTTTTTAAGTAAGTAAGTTAGTATTTTTTTTTTACTCAGTAATGTTATCTTCTAAAACTAATACTTTAAAGGCTAAAAAAGTTTAGATCTAAAAAACACAGATCTCTGGAAAATATGTCATTATATATTAAACATCGATTTGTGCTATTTATTTTGTCGCTATTATTATATATATATATATATATATATATATATATATATATATATATATATATATATATATATTATATATATATATATATATATACATATTTTATATACTAAAATTATATAATAAAAATATAAAAAAAAAATATATATATATATATACATATATATATATATATATATATATATATATATATATATATATATATATATATATATATATATATATATATATATATATATATATATATATATATATATAGATAGATATAGATATATATATATATATATATATATATATATATATATATATATATATATATATATATATATATATATATGTATGTATGTATGTATGTATGTATGTATGTATGTATGTATGTATGTATGTATGTATGTATGTATGTATGTATGTATGTATGTATGTATGTATGTATGTATGTATGTATGTATGTATGTATGTATGTATGTATGTATGTATGTATGTATGTATGTATGTATGTATGTATGTATGTATGTATGTATATACATATATACAGTACTGTGAATAAGTTTTAGACTACTTGTATAATTAGACGTATTTACAATTTTTTTCCTATTTAATTTTTTTAAAGCGTACTTAAGTTTAACAATATATAAGAAAAGTTGAAAGAATATATTATTTTGAATAAATAAACAAAATTGATGAGGAATCATGAGAGATTTGTTTGTTTATTTATTAAAATGATGTGTCATAACAACTACATTTAAAACAGGATATTCGAAGAATGCTGTTACAGAAATCATTAAAAAGTTTAGAGAAACTGGCTTCCTTGAAGATAGAAAGAATAGTGGTAGACCTCCTAAGCTAACAAAAGATGACAATAAACATTTAAAAACCCTATCTTCAAGAATTACATAAAAAGCATCAACCGAGCTGGCAAAAGACATTAACACAGCAACTGGGAAAAATGTCAGCTCTTCTTTTATTTGACTGCACCTACTTAAATTGGGATTAAGAGGGTGTGTTGCAATTAGAAAACCATTATTACGGTGTGGCAATAAAGAAAAATGACTTAAATATGCAAAACAACACAAAGATTGGGCCCAGGAAATGTTTAATCGGGATCTGTACACCGATGAGTCCAAATTCGAAATTTTTGTAACGAAAAGACGCCAATATGTTTGAAGAAGAATTAAAGAAGCCTATCAGCCCGAGTGTTTAAACCCTACTATTAAACACAGAGGAGGCTCCTTACAAGTTTGGGGCTGTTTATCTTCATCTGGAGTAGGTGATTTGATCAAAATAGGGGGCGACTCACCGGGGAACGTTATGAAGATATCCAAAGGCACCATGCTGTATCATCCGGAATGAGACTAATAGGTCATAATTTAATTCTGCAGCAGGAAAATGACCCAAAACATTGTTTCCGAGAGGCAAAAAGTTATCCAAATGAAATGGCAGAGGAAGGAGTACTGGAATTGATGACCTGGCCTCCCCAGAGCCCAGTTTTGAATACAATTGAGCATAATTAGGATTACCTGGAGAGAAAGAAGGTCGAACATGCTCCTCGAAATGCTGAAGAATGTTTTGAAGTACTTCATAGAGAATGGCACAACATACCCCAGGATTTTATAACTAACTTATATGAATCTATTCCCCGGCGAATATTGGCTCGGATTGAGACAAAAGGAGGACATAGAAAATATTAAGAGTTTATTATGAAGTTTGACATTAAAAAGTTTGTAATTATTCCATATTTTGTGTAAAATACATGTGTTTTAATAAGTTTATAATTTAGAACTACAAACTTAAATATTATAGAGAAGAATTCTCCAGGATTTTTTGAAAAAATGTAAGTGGTCTAAAACTTATTCACAGTACTGTAAATACATATATACATATATATGTATGTATGAATGTAGATACATATATATATATATATATGTATATATATATATATATATATATATATATATATATATATATATATATATATATATATATGTATATATATATATGTATGTATGTATGTACATATACATATATATATATATATATATATATATATATATATATATATATATATATATATATATATATATATATATATATATATATATATAGCAATTTGCAGTTTCGGTGGCATGTTTTACGTTGAGTATAAACTTGATCAAATGTGGAAGGAATTCGGACGAACCAAATGTTGGTCGTATATCTTATCATGGATTGGAGTTGTTATCTTAATTATAGCCAGTGTTCTTACGTTTATTTTGCTTGTGAAGGTGCCATCTCACAAGTTATTAAAATCAAATTCTACAAAAAACAATATCATGTCTTCAATAAATAAAGCTTATGAAGATGAAAGAGCAGTTGTAACTATAAGTATGAGATATACTGGTATTCAAATGTACTAAAAATTATTAAAATGAATTCGTAAAAGCAATTTACCACCTTATTTCTTCTCATCGCGGACGTTTTTGTGAAATTTACTTTTATTTGGATTGACGATACAATTTATTTTAGATTTACAAACGTTTTACTCGATTGTTTTTATTAATTGTGATAACGATACATTTGTTTAAATTTTAAAATTATATTTATGTATAAATATATTCTATATAATAATGTATTTATAATTTTTATTAGAAATTACGCTATGATTTCTTAAAGTATTGTAAGTTTTAAAAAAGAATTTTGTCTTCAAAATTTTTTCTTTTAAAAATAACATTTACTTTTCATTTACCATTTTGTCTTCACCTGGAAAAGCAATCACCTCTTCATGGAATTATTTTTTTATTCCACATGGGTATGTGGAAAAAAAAAAAGTTTTTTAACGAAAAAATTTTGCAAAAAATTATTTTTTGTTTTTGGTAACAAAAAGGTACTGAGAATTGTAGTAATTTTGTTTACTTTATTACACTGTTTGTTTCAAAGAAAATATAGGAACACCTGTTGTACCTCTACAGAGGTACAACAGGTGTTCCTATAGCACTGAGCACTTTATCAAAGCTAAATAAAATGTCCATTTTTACAATGTAAGGAAGATTCAAGTACGAAGGAGTGTTTACATCAAGCACGAAGGAGTGTTTATATCAAGTACGAAGGAGTGTTTATATCTTTATTAAAATATTTCTTAATTTTGCTACTTATTCAGATATATTTTGGGTGGTTATACCACAATCAGGGTGGTTATACCACAATCAGGGTGGTTATACCACAATCAGGGTGGTTATACCACAATCAGGGTAGTTATACCACAATCAGGGTGGTTATACCACAATCAGGGTGGTTATACCACAATCAGGGTGGTTATACCACAATCAGGGTAGTTATACCACAATCAGGGTGGTTATACCACAATCAGGGTGGTTATACCACAATCAGGGTGGTTATACCACAATCAGGGTGGTTACACTAATAGAAATATTAACTTTACTTTTGTGATTATTTATTGACAAAAGAACTTTTCACTGAAGGTTGTGCAGTACTGATAAAATGTTCAAGAAATTGCAAGAAAATGAATTGATTTGACCATCCAAATTTGTTAGCTGCTTCTAGACATCCAGGAGAAGCACCTTTCAGTATGTAGTCTTTAAATTTATCACGTAGAAATAATAAAGTAATGGTAGGATATTAATACTAGTAGCATTAATGAAATCATTGTTGCATTATTGCCTCGTTTTGCCATGCCTAACTTTTTAGGCCTAATTTTTTCCTTTCAGGGCTATTATTTTTGATGGTGCGTAAACTTTTGTTAATCCTGTTTTATCTGAGTTCCAAATATTTGATGTTTTAAAATGATAGCGTTCTAAAATACTTTTTAGTTTTTTTACGTTGTTCTTACTACTTTTTAATTGAACGCAAATCAGCTTAAAAATATCAATGATTCAATAAAACTTATTGAATCAACAAGTTTTATTGAATCTAAGAATTAACAACAAGTTTTGAAGCAGCAAATCAAATGAAAATATTAGTATTTAGATTAGTTTCTTAATAAAAATATAATATAATTGGTTTTATTACACTGCAGGCCAAAAGTTTCCGGACACTTGGATTTTGTTTAATTTTTTAATTAAAACTCCCATAATTATTTCAAAAAAATTCTTATATCATATTTATTTTATAAAAGATACATAGGGGAGACCGGGGCTAGTTGGCTTGGTTTTTACTCTATGAGCTCTGTAGCCCTAACAGTACATTTTTTTAAAAATATTAAAGTGTAGTCTTAAAGAGTATGGATTAGGGTATCTTATAAAATTTGCATTCATTTAAAAAAAAAAATTCTTGGGGCCTTTCCAGACCCTCAAAAAAAAAAAAAAATTTGCGCCAACTTACCCCACCACGGGGTAAGTTGCCGCAAACTATAAAAATGATTATTAATGCACTATTAAGTGCAAAATTAATAGAAATTTTTTAAAATTAATTTTTGCAACAATTTTATCCCAAAATTTAATATTACTTTTAGCTGGTACCAAATATTAGTCCGTATAAAAGCCAAACAGTAACTCACCTTTTATCTGTGGAAAAAAAAACTAAACAAAATTTTTTTTTAATTTTTTTGTAAGAATAAATATTTTCAATTTTGTTAAAAATAAAAAAAATAAAAAAGAAAAATAATTTTATAAAAATAAATATTTTTTTCCATAGTAAATGCTATGAGCCAACTTACCCCGTAAAAAATTTGTCAACTTACCCCGAAAGCTTTTTTTTTAATAAACAGTCTATAGATCCTGAAAAACAGCAGCTTTGAAAAAAAAGAGTGACTGGATATAGTAAACCAATTGTGACTGGAACTTTTACAATAATTTTTTTTCATACGACTAAATATTTTCTTTGTAGAGTAAAAAGGAAGCGATGTTCTAAAAGTTACGTTTTTGTCCAAAAAACGCATAAATTTCAATATCTCCCATGCGCATGCGCGAATCCTGACAAAACTACAGTGAATGATGAAATGGTCAATGAGGAAGTTTCTGAGTAATTTTTGTCACTTTCTGATGAAAGGCTCTAAAGATAAACGCAGTTCGTCAACTTACCCCTGCGGCCAACTAGCCCCGGTCTCCCCTATAGTTACTATTTAAGAAAAAAAAAAAGAAAAAAAATACTAACAACACTATTATTATTAAACTGTCTTTTCGTCAAAAAATAACCCACGAGTTTTATCACTTTTTTTGCGATCCGTGGCATCTTATTTATTAATTCATCTATTATTTCGGGTGTAATTGATAACCAGGATTCTTTTAATATCTGCCACAGGTGCTCTTTGGATGTTGGGCATTTTTGTCTGACCTTTCTGTCCAATTCTTCCCACAGTAACTCTATTGGGTTCAAATCTGGTGATTGGGCCGGCCAGGTCATGTTTTTGAGGACACCATTATCCTCTTGTTCCTTTATGTAGTTCTTACATAATTTTGAGGTGTGTTTAGGGTCATTGTCCTGCATAAAAACAAAACTAAGACCAATAGTTCTTAAGCCAGAAGGTATAGCATTGTTTTCTAGAATTGTTTTATATTGTTCTTTTTTCATAATACCCTCAATTTTAACTAGGTCACCAACACCAGCTGAAGAAAAACATCCCCATACCATAACTGACCCACCACCATGCTTGATTGTTGGCACTAAACACTCTGGGATCATTTTTTCTTTTGTTGTTCTTCTGATGTAAATTCTACGTCTTTGCCCAAACAGTTCAAATTTGGACTCGTCGGTCCATAGTACTTTTCCCCAGTCTCCTTCTGTCCAATTTTGGTAGTCTATAGCCCATTGTAACCTTTTCTATTTATTTACAATTCGTAGCAACGGTTTCCTGACCGCTATACGGCCAGAAAGTCCTTTTTGTCTAAGACGTCGTTTCGTAGTGGTTAATGAAATAGATTTTGAATGACTCCTATTAAAGCCTAAAGTTATTTCCGGGGCCGTAAGTCTTCGATTCCTTTTACTCATCAATATTATACTATTATCTTCTGCTTTTGTTGTTTTCCGTGGTCTACCAGATCTTTTTTTGTCTTCAAAAATGCCTGTTTCTTTCCATCGTTTGATGGTATCTTGTACAGTACTTCTGGCAATATTTAATTTTTTGCAAATTTTACGAACTGAATAACTTTCTTTATGTAATGTAATTATTTCAGAACGGTTTGCAACCGTTAAAGAAAGTTTCTTACCCATATTTTCAGTTAAATAGTCGAATTATAAAATTTTAAAATTTTTTTCAAGATTTTTTAATGTAACCATCATTAATACCAAATGAAAACTAAACAAAACTAAATATTCTTAATCATTTTAGTCGGCTATCATTATATTATAAATATTTACTTCATGTTTCAACAAATAAATAACTTTAACAAGACTCTTAAGAGTAATGTAACGCTATATATCAAGTTAAAATAAACAATTACAAAAAAAACCTTACTTATTTAAGTTTGAGGTCAGTAATACCCAATTACTGACCTCAAACTTACATAAACACTTAAAATTAGTAAGTTTAAGTATTATAAATTAATTTTATTGGTTAATTTAATGATACAGGATAGATTTTAGCTTTTAATATAAAAATATCAAGTGTCCGGAAACTTTTGGCCTGCAGTGTATATCATTCATAATGTAAATTGATCATTTTTTATCAATAAACTTTAATTATAACATATATATCTCGATTAACTTTATTTCTTATCTCCAAAACCCCAAATTTAATGCTATAACATACAGCAATATCCCAATTTTTGATAATTTTCATAAACTGGTACCAGTTTTATATAAATCTCCAAAAGTTCGCAAAAAATCAAAGTGCAATATGGACCGGTCAAAAGTACAATATCCTACGCTGGTAAAAGGTACATGAGATGGGTACATGAGGTACATGATGGATACATAAGAAAGATAAATGAGATGGGTTTCTATGATAACTATCATCTCAATCCCTAATCAGGGTTAGCAAAAGTCATCTAAACTTTTTCAAACAACTATTTATAATACCTTTATTATCTAACTATGATAAACTATTTATGATACCTTTATTATCTAACTATGATAAACTATATATGATACCTTTATTATCTAACTATGATAAACTATTTATGATACCTTTATTATCTAACTATGATAAACTATTTATGATACCTTTATTATCTAACTATGATAAACTATTTATGATACCTTTATTATCTAACTATGATAAACTATTTATGATACCTTTATTATCTAACTATGATAAACACAACTGTTTTACTTTTTATTAAAATGATATTTAAGCATGATCTTTTAAGGTAAAAAAGGTTCTTCATAAACTTTTGTTGCAAATGGCACTTTACATTTTTTCAAAATAGTAATAATAGGCCAACAGAACATAGGGACTAAAGATACAACGAGGTCAAAGGTACAACAGTTTCCCTTACACAGAACAAACATAATTATTTAATTATATAGCCGAGTTCGATTTAAAGAATCGTTTTTATACATCTTTTTAACAAAACTGTAACGTTTAAAATTGTAAAAATAGGCATTTCTAAAAACTAGGAAAAAACAACAATGAATAAATTGAAAATATAGATAAATAAAAAAACAATAAAGAATGAGAAATAATTAGAAATGCTAAACAATTGCTAAACATTTTATGAATTATATAAACAAACAATCTTAAATATATATGTATTAAAAAAATTGTCTGCGGTATCTCTCTGAGGAGTTAACTGATTTGGATTTCTATGACAAAAAAAAAAAGAAGATGTGAAATGATGGTTTCACTTAGTAACGTTGGAGATAAAGAGCCATCTAAACGTCAAAACAAGGACGACCGTGCTAATAAATGTTTAGCTCCATAAACGCAAAGTGTTTTTTTAAAAGCTAAAACTGGATCAGAAGTTAATTGAAGAACTTAATGAAGACCCTAGCACACGGAAGAATCAAACAGACAATCAAACAGCTGGAACATCAATAAAAGGTATAGAACTCATGAATAAAAGTATAGGGCAAAGAGTGACTCATACATGAGGGACTAAAATTTAGAGGCTATTTTGTTCCCAGATTCCAATCATCGCAATATTTTGCAAAGCATACTAAATTGACATAAGTATAAACATATAAATGTTTAGTGTCTGTTCCATATCTGAAAGTTGTATCAAACATCAGAACTGGCTACGTCTCTGTATATAAAGATTAACCCTCATATACAAATTTTAATACGCGGAGTGTTATAAAATATTCCTAAAATACACTTCCGCATTTGCTTTTACGGCAAACAGACGTGTTTTGTTTTTTTATTGAAGGAATTTTTTTTTTTTTTTTAATAATACAAATTTAAAAGTATAAAATACAAGTTGCTATTAATTATCAAATATGGCAGTAATCATTAGCGAAATTCAAACAATGTTCAAGGAAATGTTTGCGGATTACAAAAAAGATATAGTATTACTAATAAAACAACAAGAAGAAAATATTCTTAAACTCAACAGTGCGAACGCAAAAATAACGAGCGACCGACAACAAAAAGCTGAAACAAACATTAATGTCAGCGTGGAAAAAATTAAACGATTGGAAAAGGATGTATTTGATATAATATAAGAATAAGATTGAGTCTATTGAAAAAAAAAAGATTTTGTAAAACCGAAGCACATAAAAACGATGAGTTTATTGACTTTAAAAAAAAACTTAGAGAAATTGAGGATCGGTCACGAAGTAATAACCTTAGGATTGATGGCATCAAAGAAAATGAAAATGAAACGTGGTCTGAAAGTGAAATAAAAGTGATTAAACTTTTTGAGGACACTCTAGGGGTGGAAAATGTGAGAATCGAACGAGCGCATCCCAGTGGACGCCGAGATGCAAAAACACCACGCACAATTATTATTCAGCTGTTAGACTACAAAGGTAAAGTAGAAATTTTGAAAAAATTCTTCTAAATTAAAGGGTGAAAATAGCTACAGAAAACAAAGATTTTTTCTTCGAAGCGAACTTAATAAGAAAAAATTTTAGAGAAAAAATGAAAATTGAGCGGCAGCTGGGAAAATTTGCATACATATCATATGATAAGCTGATAGTACGCGAGTGGGTGTCTAAGAAAACGAAAGAAACCCCGAATCGGTGTCAGCAAGGGTTAGGGTTCATTACTTTTCTTTTAACTATTGCTAACTATTTTATTAACTATTTTGCGTTTATTTATATATGCTTCACTTTAAAATGGAGGAAAACTTTATAACTATTAGATGAAAATGTTGTATTCAGTGACGTCGATAACTCTAATAACTTTAATCAAAAAATATTTGAAAGCCAATACAGTTATTAAATCTTCTGAATATCTTCAAAAAAATAAAAATAGTTTTTCAATTTTTAACCTTAATATTCGGTGTTTAAATGAAAATTTTGAAAATCTTAGCTTTTTGTTGGATGAATTAAAATTATTTGTCTAACGGAAACTTAGTGTAAGCGTGGTGAAACAAATGCCCAATTTGAACTAATTAATTACTCATCAGTTCACCAACCGCGTGGATTTAACTCAATTAGTAATAATTAACGTCACGATCTCTGTGTAAATGAAATAGATATCATTATGCATTGAATTAATAAATAAAACCTCAAATTATTATAAATGCCACATATAGACCTCCATCTACTTGCTTAAAAAAATTTAAAACTCATCTTAAACCATTTTTAACAATTATAAATAAAACCCAAAGTCATGCCTACTTAATTGGGGATTTGAACATTGATCTAATAAACCATGCTTCCAACAATAATGTTAACAATTTTATAAATACTTTTCTTCAAAATAATTTAATTCCGACAATAAACAAGCCAACGAGAGTGACTAACAACTCTTCTACACTTCTTGATAATATAATAACTAATAACCATCTTAATAACCGTCTTTACACAGGCATAATCAAAACTGGCTTATCGGATTATTTCCCAATATTCCTAGTTACTAACAATATAATATTTAACAGTATTCCTTCTAAATCCATTATATTTGACGGATCAATGAAAACTCGGTAAAAAATCTTTCAAAATCTTTTTGAAATTTTTTTACCGAGTTTTTCAAAATCTTTTTGAGACAACGTGGAATCTCGAATTGCAGTCACATAACTTTAACAACGCATAAGATCTATTTTTAAATCAATTCTGCAAGAAATATGATCAACCATTTCATGAAAAAAAAACTATTATAAAAACCAAAACTGTTTTAACTCCATGGATGTCTAACGGTTTACTAAAATTTTTAAAAAGAAAACAAAAGTTATATGATAAGTACTTGAAAAAAAACACTTATAAAAACGAAATGACATATAAAAATTATAAAAATATATTTGAAAAAACAAAAAGGAACTCAAAAAAGCTTTATTATGCAAAGCTATTTAGTAAAGCCGCCGGAAACACTAAAAAAACATGGAGTGTAATTAAAGAAATAATCGGAAAAAATAATTATGCAAGAAACATTCTGCGAAAAAAAAATAACAATTGATAAAAACACAATTTATGATAAATCAATTATTGCTGAAAAACTAAACAGCTTCGAATTTGGCATTAAAAATTCCTATGAATTCGACACCATTTGAATCTTATTTAAAAAATTATGATAAAGTTATGGATGAACCTAATTTAAAACTAATTGAATTGCAAACCGCCTTTTTTTACCTTAAAACTAACAAAATACTGATTTTACAACATTAACTAACGTTAATGTTGTAAAATCAGTATTTAATATAACAGAACCCTCGTTATTTCACATATTTAAACTTTCATTTAAAACAGGTGTTGTCCCTGAAAAGGTAAAAATTGCTTGAATCACGCCGATATTTAAGTCCGGAGATGACTCAAATATCTCTAATTATAGGCCTGTATCTATTTTACCTTGTTTTTCGAAATTTGAGAAAATAATGTACAATATACTTTTTAATCACTTATCAAAAAACAAAAAAAAATTCAACGGAACATGCAGTGGTTGAACTAGTCAATCAAATATCAAGTGCATTCAGTAGTAACTACTTTACCTTAGGAGTTTTCATTGATCTGCCAAAAGCTTTCGATACCGTTAATTATAATATACTAGTAAAAAAACTTGAAGTAAAAAATAACAATTTACTTTGGTTCAAAAGTTATTTGACTGATAGAAAACAATTTATAGTGTATGAACAAACACAAACATTCCCGACTGACGTAACTTGTGGGGTTCCCCTTGGCTCTATTTTAGGACCACTGTTGTTCCTAGTGTACATTAATGATTTAAATTTAGCAACAGACCTATTAAATTGTATTCTTTTTGCAGATGACTCCAATCTTTTTTGTTCCCATATAGATATTAATACACTATTTGAAACAACAAACGAACAATTATTGAAAGTTAATAAGTGGTTTACAAGTAATAAACTTTCTCTAAATGTGGATAAAACCAAATTTATTTTGTTCCACAAAGTAAATAAATCAAAAAATATTCCCATCAAATTGCCTAATCTAATAATCAATAACACTAACATTAAAAGAGAAAACTCAGTAAACTTTCTAGGCGTATCTTAGTTGAATATTTACGTTGGAGTTCACATATAAAAAGTATTTAAAATAAAATATCAAAAAGTTTAGCAATGATATATAGGACTAAACCATTTTTAAACAATAGTTCTTAAAAAAAGTTTATATTTCTCTTTTATTTATTGTTATTTAATTTATTGCAATATTGCATGGGCAAGTACAAATCATACAAAATTAAAAAAATTGTACTGTAAAGAAAAACACGCGTGCAGAATAATTTTTGGAGCTGATAGAACTGTACCTTGTGAGCCTCTTCTGCGAAAACTTGGAGCATTAAATATAAATAAAATCAACTTACACCAAGTTTTAATGTTCATGTATAAAACAAATATAGGATTATCTCCTAAAATATTTCAATACTATTTTGACGAAATAATTCATAAATATCCGACAAAATCTTCAAATTACAACTTTGTTGTCCCAAAATATAATTCAAAACTAACTTCATATTCAGTTCTTTATCGTGGATCTTACTTGTGGAAAATGTTTCCCAAAATTGTAAATACACATAAATTGTAAATACATATAAAATTGTAAATACACATAAAAATGCGGTAGTGGTGTTCGACTCCCACCACGTCCCTGGAAGTACCGCGCTCAACTTAGTTTCTCCGCGCAGCGGCCTTGCTCGGCAAGGTTCGTGTTTCGGAGTTAAAGAGTTGAGAGAGGGTTGCACCACAAATAACAATTAAAAAAATAATAATAAAAATAAAAAACACAAAAAAAAAAAAAAAAAATGAGTAGCCTCCTCGACTGTAGTGGCCCCCCTCGGGTCTTGGGGAGTTGAATAATCTAAAAAAAAAAAAAAAAACTAGTAGAGAGCAGTTTAAAAATGAATCAAAACAGGAATTCTTACTTATGGATTTTAATATATCCGATTTTAAATGTTTTTTTTTAAATTAAAACTCAAATACAAAAAAATAATTAATACAAAAATTATGTCACTGAGTGTATCAACATTTTTTTTTATTACCTTAATTATGGTATTACCTCTATGGCGTTTGCTAATTTATTTACGTTATTTCTATGAAGTATACTAATTTATCTATCCTATTTCTATGGTGTATATTAATTTATTTACTTTTTATTTTTAAATCTTAGTTTAAATTTTTAAGTTTTAAGGGGTATACTCCCCCATAAATTAAAAAAAAATCAAAAAAAAAAAAAAAAACTGATTTAGATAAATAAATATATGGGGGTTTCAGAAATCATAATGGTTTTACCTAAAAATATCTATAAATACCAAAACTTTTTGTTTTTGAGAGTTAGGTACAAAAAAGAGAAGATTTGGTACCCCTAAAATAATCACTTGTAAACCAAAACAACGTATTGATTTCACAAGTTAAAAGCATTTTTGACTTCTTGTTAGACTTGTTAACAACTTATTTTTGGTATATCAAGACTAAGTTCGTTTTTGTTGATTTGTAGCTCATTTTTTGTCGCATTTTCTTGCCAGAAGTTGTATACTTTTTAGTTTTCAAATATGGTTAAAGCTGATCGAATTAAAGTAAGAACTAAGCGAGCAGGCAAAAGAAAGAAGATTTTTAATAGAAAAGTTTTACGTAGCAGTGTGAGTGTAAATAATGTAAATTTTCCATCTTTAAGTGTAAATATCGAGTTACCTGTAAATAGTCAAACTGACATCTTCGATACGTCAAGCTCTTCTCTTCGCAAAGTTGAGGCAGTCATTAGCTCAACATCAAAAAAATATAACAATACTAAAAACAAAGTTCTGACAGGATATAGAATTATTGATTGTTCGATTTTGTCTGATGTTATTAGCGTTTTGAGCTGTCCAACTTGTTTCCAAACGACTTTAGCAATCATTGAAAACAAAAGCAAAAAGCAAGGACTTGCATGTGAACTTTCTATTATTTGTTTAAAGTGTAAATATCAAAATGACTTTTACACTTCTAAGTTAATTAATAAAAAAGGAAACTTTGATATAAACAATCGAACAGTATATACAATGAGGAATCTTGGATTAGGACATTCCGGAATTGAACGGTTTACAACCCTCATGAACATGCCAAAACCAATGACGCCAAAAAACTATGACAAACTTGTTTTAAAAATTGCTAATATTACTGAGAAAGTTGCACAGGAAACAATGACTGATGCTGTATCTGATATAAGACTACAGTGTCAAGACAATGAGATTCTTGATGTTGGTGTATCATGTGATGGCACATGGCAGCGTAGGGGATTTTCATCATTGAATGGTGTATTGGCAGCACTTTCAATAGACAGTGGAAAAGTTTTAGATGTTGAGGGGATGAGTCGGATATGCAGAGGGTGCTCCTTAAATCAAAAACTTTCTAAAAAAGATCCAACTGCATATGCTGAGTGGAGAAATTCCCACATTTGTAAAATGAATTTTGTTGGTTCTGCAGGTGGAATGGAGTGTGAAGGAGCCAGTCGTATTTTCCAGCGATCAATTAAAAAACATAAGTTGCAGTACATTAATTTTTTAGGTGATGGAGATAGCAAAAGTTACAATAGTGTCAATAGTATTAAAGTAAATAAATTAGAATGTGTTGGACACTATCAGAAGCGTGTTGGAACCAGACTCCGGAAATTGAAAAAAAAAGTTAGGGGACTGGGCGGTCGTGGTAGATTGACAGATGCAACAATTGATCGACTGCAAAACTTCTTTGGTGTGGCAATTAGACAGAATACTGGTAATTTAGATGCCATGAAATCAGCAGCGCTTGCTACCCTTTTTCACGTTGCTTCATCAAAAGAAAATAATTGGCACTATCCACCTTGTCCAACAGGTGTAAGTAGCTGGTGTAAATTTAATAGAGACAAAGCAAATAGCACTAACACCTACAAGCCAGGACCTGGTCTACCTTTAGAGGTTGTATACAAGATCAGACCTGTATTTGAAGAGCTCACAAAAGAAGATGAGCTTAAAAAATGTCTGCATGGTAAAACGCAAAATGCAAATGAGTCTTTCCATGGGAAAATTTGGGATCGCATACCAAAAACAAAATATGTCTCGCTGACTTTGCTGAAGTTTGGTGTTTATGATGCTGTTGCCAATTTTAACATTGGGATGAAGTCTTCAATCCTAATATATGAAAAACTGAACATGGTTCCAGGTTTTTATACACTAAACGGTTCTAACGACATAAATAAAACACGCATTAAATGGTCGATCTATAAACTAAAACCCGATAACAAGTTGCATTGTCAAAAGTTAAGGGCTAAACAACTTAAGAAAAGTGACAAAACCTTTGAAAAAGAAAGTAAAACATATGAAGCAGGAGGTTTTTAATATTAAATATAGTCCAATATATAATGTTACTTATATTTGTAGATCTTTATTCTTTTATTTTCAGTTTTTATGCGTTTTCTCAGTTTGAGGTTTTTCAATATGCCGGCGAAAATTCCAAGAGAACCGCTTAAGCGTTTTATCTGAAATTTTCAACAAATTTTCCTTTTTATAAAAGCTGTGTTTTAAACGGAACAGAATTTTTAAATACTTATGAATAAAACAGTATGGCTAAATTAATTTTTCAAAAAATGTACTTTTTTCTATTGTCAACTTTAGAGCACAAGTCTTCAGGCCCAGAACCTTTTTTTAAAAATCTGTTCTGTTTAAAACACTCATAAACCTATTCTAATTGTGTTTCCAAAGTTTCATTCAGCCTTTTTTTATTAGTTTTTGCTAAAACTTGGCCAGCGCAAATCTTATTTTTTGCTTATTTTGGGGGTTTTTTACGGTTACTACAGCAACCGTTGACCAATTTTTTTAATTTTTTTTTAATTTTCTACATTTATGCTATGGTTAATCATTTTATGTCAAAATTTGTTATTTATTGTCAATATTTTAAAATGGGGGAGTATACCCCTTAAGCAAATGATATCTTATTTATTTTTTCTTATTACTTGATCTTACTCTTTCCGTAAATTTTGATTCTTTAAATTTTTCTTTAAAAGACAACGAATTGTTATCTATTTTACTTTTATATTTTTTTAATAAATAGTTTATAGATATTTAAATATTACGGTTTTTGTAAATACGTGAGAATGGGGCTCGGTGATAAGGCTAAATAAGTCTTCTTCTTGCCCCGCCAATATTTATTTTAATTTATATGCTTCGAAACTGTATATATTATTAACCGTCTAAAAAAAAAAATTACTGTTTTCTATTTTTTTATTTTTTATTTTGGATGACTGTTTATACTCGCGCCACTCATTTAAAGTTAAACATTTTTTGAGTTTTTAAAGGCATTTTCAAACAATCGGCGCGAATAGAAATTTACGAATCATTAACTATATAATAACGTCATATAATAACGTCATATAATAACTATATAATAACGTCAATAAAAATAAGGCTTTTATCTGTACCGATTGTGTGCATGTTTGTAACTATTATTTTCGTTAACTGGTGGCATTTTAAAAACGCACAACTTCGTTATAAAATTAAAAAAACGTGGTTTTTAAACGCAATAGCGTTGAGGCCCAATACACAACAATTTTTAGATGCTTTTGATCTTATACAGTTCACCCGCGACAAGCCCTGGCTATTTAAAAGAGGTTTTTAAAAGATTAGCTAAATTTTCTGGCCGACCATTATTCTTATTAACCTCCTGCCATAATATCGTAGAATTTCATATAGCCGTTGCCGTAAATAAAGCTGCTAAGACCAGAATAAACTATTTATATCATAAAACCATAAAAGGTTAAAAAACCAATCAGCTATTAGCATTCGCCGCGAACGGACATGTTTTTTTTTTACTTACTGGTTATCAAAAAAAAAAAAAAAAAGATTCAAAATGGCTACTAAAAATTTTACATCTGCACAGTTAAAAGATATCTTGGAAATTCATGAAAATACTATTATGAAGATGTTTAATGATAGAATTGAAAAACTTGAAAACAAATTAAACTCAGTAAATGACGAGAATAAGGAACTAAATAAGCATTTGTAGAGAAAGATCAATGATCAGCTGAGAATCATTCTTAGTAGCAAGAGAAGGTCCATCAACATTTACAGTTTTTGGACTTTATCTAAAAGAAAAATGAGCTTATTAGAAGGACCAGCCTAAATACGATAAAAGTATTTCATACAAGGACGAGTAAGAGGTTTACAGAGAGGTAGAAAATGAAATCTGGAGTGAGAGCATGGTGAGCATGATACGGAGGCAACAATAAAAGATGCTAACTTTGTAATTGGTTGTATACATGGTTTCCTTAAGAGGTAAGAAGTGAAGAATATTTCAAAAATAGGACTCTGTAGGTGTGTTGTCATTCATCAATATAGGAATATCAACAATATTGCAAGAATTATTATAAATAATTTAATAATGTAACGAGCTACATGGAAACTTTGAAATTGAAAGAGCGCATCGAGTTGGAAAGAAATTACCTGAAAACAATGAAAAAAACAGATTGATCATAGTCAGATTTCTTAACTACAAAGACAATACACTTTACAATACACTATTAACTAAATACACAACGATGAAATTGTGGACTCAAAAGGTTTACATAAATGAGGGTTATAGTGATCATACGTTGGAATTGCGAAAAAAACTCCTGAAATTGGCACAAGATTTAAGGGCAAAGGTTAAGTACGCTAAAGTTATTTATAATAAATTAATCACACGGGATTTATAAAAGAAATTCTTCGTTCTCGATTATAAAAAAACAAAAATTAAATGGATTCTAACGAAATCTTAAATTTTGAGTCTAGTTTTTATAATTTTTTTTGAACTAATGATTTCTTATTAGACGATGAATCTGATCCTGATCTTAATTATTTTACTGATTCTGGTGTTTTGCAAAATAAATGCAACTACTTTTATACCCATGAAATTAAAGGATTTCTTGATCAAAATAATATTAACACAATTCACATTAGTATCCGAAGTTTAAAATTTTTTATTGAAATCTTCAGTAATTTTATTGAAGAAACTTGTAATCCTTTTAATATAATTTGCTTAACAGAAACATGGTGCAGTTCGGATGACGTAAATTCTTTTACCAATTTTGAACTTCTGGGTTTTAATGTAATTTGATTGGCACGAAAAACAAATAAGCGTGGCGGAGGCGTTCTTATTTATGTTAAAAATAACTTACGATATTTTGCCCGGCATGACATAAGCATCACTGGTGCTGATAAAGAGGTTTTAACGATTGAAATTTTAACCTATAAAAAAAAAAAAAATTCTAAGTTGCTGTTATCGCCAACCTTCACGTGAAATTAAAAATTTTAATTCGTTTTTATGTAATGACGTTATTAAAAAAAGCAACCACGAAAATAAATTTATCTACTTATTGGGTGATCTGAATTTAGATTGTTTTCAATACCACGTCAATAATAACATTAAAAGGCATTTTTAAAAATGGTGCGATTCCTTTGATTAGCAAACCGACAAGAATTATTCAATCAAGTGCTTCTTTAGTTGATACTATTATAACCGCTAATGTTTTTAACGAATCCTTAAAAAAAGGGCATAATTAAAAATGACATATCTATTCATTTTCATATTTTCTTTTCTATAAATATAGATAATAAATTACTTCCTAATAAAAAACGAGTTATCAAAAAACTCATTATTTAAATTTACTAGATAAATATAAATTAAATTTTAAACGCACTTGGTTTATAATAGGAAAAATTACTGGCAGCAAAAAATGTACATATCACTCTTTGCCAAACACGGTTAAACATAATAATAAATTTTTATATGATGAAAGACAAATTTCGGAAGAATAAACATTTTGTGTCAGTCGGACCAAATCTTGCAAAAAGAATTCCTATAGCAAACAGTTTAATAAATGATCTATGTTTCCCTCTAAACTCTTACTTGAACTCTTTTGAGTTATCTTTTGAAGAATTTGAAATTGCCTTTAAAATGTTAAAATTTAACAAAGCAGTAGGCCCTGACGGTATTAACGCCAACATTATTATAAGTTCATTTGATGTTTTAAAAGATATACTCTTTAAGATTTTTTCAATATCTATTAAACAGGGAATTTTTCCACAAGCTCTTTGAGAATATAAGTAACTATAAGCTCATTGAGAATATAAGTAACTATCGTACAATTTTACTACTTTCTGTATTCTCTAAAGTTTTAGAAAGAATTTTGTACAATAAAGTTTCTAATCACCGTACTATAAACAATATATTATACAGCAATCAATATGGATTCCAAAAAAACAATTCCACTAAACATGTCATTCTTCAATTTACATGAAATATATCTGACTCATTTGAAAATTCTCAATTTACTTTAGGTGTTTTCATTGACTTGGCAAAAGCTTTTGATACTATTGATCATGAAATTCTTTTTAAAAAGTTGGAGTGGTATGGAATTCCTGGAAATATATTAATTTGGCTAAAAAGTTACCTAAATAATTGAAAACAATTTGTTTATGCGGATGATAACCTATTATCTAATCTGTTAAATATTTCATGAGGACTTCCTCAAGGATCCATATTATAACCCTACTGTTTCTAATATATACTAATGATCTACCAAAATCTTTTAATCTAATGACAATTATGTTTGCTGATGGTTCTAACTTATTTTATTCTCATAAAAACATTTTTACATTTTTTAGTAACATGAACATTGAACTAGCCAAAATTTCCGAATGGTTTAGATTAAACAAACTATCATTAAACATTGATAAAACTAAATGGGGATTCTTTTTCATCCTTATGGTAAAAAGCACCAGCTGCCTAGCAACTTAACTTTTCTTTTTATCGATAACATAATTATTAAAAGAGTTTTAGTGACAAGATTTTTAGGTGTATATATCGATGAAAATCTTACATGGAAAAGCCACATTGCTAACTTGTGCAATAAATTTTCAAAGATTATAGGTACTTTATACAAAATAAGAAACGTTTTTGATAAACATACCTTAATTCAATTATATTATTCGCTAATTCATTGCCATTTTAACTATGCAAACATTTACAAAGAGATAGAAATAAATATAACTTATATATTAGTATATATTAGAACGATAATTTAATTCGACAACCATTTTCTCAAACCAATTTTGGAACAATTTTTAGTTCATTTCGCGGACTATTTTTATGGAATAGTATAATGCTAAATACTTCTAAAGATTTTTCTCAAGAATGCAAAAATGATTCTTTTAAACAAAATCTTAAGAAACTCATTTTTTTTAACTGAAAATATACTAATCTACTTTTAAGTTTATGAAAATCCCTTAACTATATTACTATATGTATATATTTAATGTATATTCTTATTTATTTATTTATTTTTTGTTTTTTTTTATCAACAAGCAATTATTTAACATGTTTTTAAGATTTTCGAACTTCTTCTATTCTATTTTAATATTGTATGTTTATTTTTAATTTAATTTATAATATTATACTACGGACTTTATATACTTTTATTATAAAATTAATTTTGTAATAAAACAAAATTGAACACAAATAAATTAATAACAAGAATAAAAACATTAAAAAAATTTAACAATAAAAAAAAAAAAAAGAGACAAAAATATCAAAAATATATATATAAAAAAAAATAAAAAAAATAAAAAATGAATGTATGCGTATCTGAAAGTACATGTATGTAGGCTACGTTTGGAGGTGAACCATCCTTTTGTAGTGGCTTGGCGTTTTTGTTCTCAGCAGCGTAAACTTTAATTATATATTTGGCAGAGGATTGGCGTTTTTTGTTGTCAGTAGCGTAAAGGGAAATTTGGTAATTTGGCTTAACAAACAGCCATAACCATCGTATGGCTATCTAGGTCCTTTTGCACAAAATTTTGAACAATCTGGAAATGTATTATATTCAGTCTGGAAATTAGGTTATATTGATTATAGTGAATAATATATGGCGATTAATAAGATTCAGTGATTATTTTCGACAAACTAGATTCAGTGTGCGCAAGAGATTTATCTAAAAAATTATGGACATTATTGTTCGCATTAGTCAGCTGTTTGGAAGACACAGTAATTTGATTGATGCAAGCCGTAAACACCATAACAAAAAGTAAAACTTAATTTTATAAGTTTTGATATTTTAGTCTTACTATTTGAGAATAATTTATGTCATAAAGTAACAAATTGTTTAAAAACAATGCGTTGCAAAACAGTTTTAAATCAGATGTAAAATAGAAAGAAAATAACTCTTTTTCAATTTGAAAATGTTTTTTTATAATGACAGACTTTTCTTAGAACCAGTAAAAGTATAATAATGAAATGAGTAGAATAAGCACTTTGATTTTATCGTGTCAAAATTAAATGTTTTTAGTGTCGCTTTAAACCTTATTTTTATCAACATTGCATTATTTTTAATTTACACTTTTAAGATCAACAAGACTTTTGGCAAATTTATATTGAGTCTGCTGCAAAGGTGAAATTCAAATCCTGGTAAAACCATAGAGGTGTTTGGTGCTGACGTTAGCATCATTCGACCACGATCATAATATAAAAATGGTGAAAAGTTCTGTATTCAAAAACAAAGGAAGCTTCGAAAAGATGTAAAAATGGATAGAATCAATGCTGAAATTCTTCTGAAAGCAGTTTTTGTTGATAAAGAACGATCACTACGTCTTGAATTGTGTACTTCACCAGACTACTTGTTAATTTTTAATATTCTAGGTCATTGTTTGAAAAAATGCATACGGTTGAGACTACCTCCGACTTTTTGAGTTCCAAAACTTTTAAAATCTTTCAAAGCTGCTTACAATTCGTCAGAACTCACAGCAAAATCGTAAACCTATTGACCATACTTTAAGAAATTTATTTCTCAAAACAAGAAATATATTTTTTTGTTTTTAAAAAATAAATTGCATGGCAGGATATTTATTTCTTTTAAAACAAGAAACTTATTTCTCGTTTTAAGAAAAATATTTTGTAATAAAAGTTCAATGTTTCTGTGCTTGCAGTAAAATTTATTCAAGAGCGTGTGATAAGCTTGGAGAAGCTTTAGAAGCTACTTCAAACAAAGAGTTCTTGTAAAAAGCCATTAAAAAAGAAAAAGAGTAGATTCAAGGAGCTAGCTCCGGCGACTGCTTTCTCGCTTTTTCGTTATTGACTGGTTCTAATAATTTGAATTTTGATCCGATTCCTAACTGCAAACTCTGACTCTTAAAAGAACATTTAAAAGTTATTTTTTTACATATTTTCTTGAGATATTTGCTTTTAGCTGAAACTTTATATGTATATAAATATTTATTGTATATTTGCAGCGTTTAAATGCTGAAATCTGAAACAAATTTATTTCAGAAACAAGAGATTTGTGGCAATGACGGATCCAGCAATTTTTGGTGTTGGAGAGCAAAATCCAAATATTTGTATGTTTATACTTATGTCAAATAATTATGCTTTTTATAAAGTTGCAATGGTTGGAGGCTGGGAACAAAAAAGCACTAAAATTTGTATCCCCTCTGCCCCAAATGTGAGAGCAACATGTTGATGAAATAATTTTTTTGCTATTCTTAACTAAATTTACGTTCATCGATAAATTTTAAGTGTTGTTATACAATCTCTAAGCGTTCAAAAATTGACCATATAAAATTTAAAACCCTCTCAAATTGAGGGGAGGGGGTTTAAACTTTATATGGTCATAATTTATGAATGCTGAGACATAATGCTATCAAACTTAAGATTTATCAATGAATATAAAATTTGTTAAGAGTAGCAAAAAAATTAATCTACCAACTTGTTGCTCTCACGTTTGGGGTAGGGGGGATAATTGGAGGCTGGGAACAAAGAAAGGGGGGCTTTTTTTGTTCCCAGCCTCCAATTTTTGCAATATTTTGCAAAGCATCATTATTTGACATAAGTGTAAACATAAAAATGTTAGAAATTTGTGCCATGTTTGTTAGTTATCTTAAACACCAAAGAATGCTGGATTCTTTACTGATCTGTTGTTCGATGCCTACTCTAGACTTTTTTTCGACATGAAGCAAGCGTAAACTTAAACGCTCTTCTGCGGTGCTCTGTGATACGACCATTAGATCTTCTTAGAGCACCTAGAATAACCACAGAAAAAATGTGTATTTATATTTTTGAATCACATTGATACGTTTTGATCTAGTTTAGTTAACAACAAAAGATCGAAAGCCCTTTACCCAATTTTCAACAAAGAAAACCATTTTGGATTTGGATTTGTTTGATCTGAGGCTCCAGTAACAGTATATTTAAAAAAAAACGTCATTTGATACCAAAATGAGGTAAAAAATCATAAAGTTTTTGTGTGACTGGAAAGAAGCTCAAAGATCAACAAAAAATCACTTTACAATAGCCAAAGTGTTAATTTATCTATCGTAATTAGTGAAAGATAGGTACAGCATATTTCTTAAATTAATAAGCACAATGGTTTTTTTTTGTACAGAAACACATTAGGAAAATTTCGTTGAACAAATTAACTGGATTTGGCATCAGAATCTATTCGCGCCAATGCTTGAAAATTGCTCTAAATTTAGTCCAAAATTAAAAAAAGTGTAACTTTGAACAACCGGTGCGAGTACTTCTATCAAAAAAAAAAATAATAATGATTTTTTTTTTACTCATTAGCGACTCCGCATAAAAATTGGTTGTCAAAAAAAAAAAATAAGATTGGCTAATGAAGATTAAAAGATCTAAAATTATATGATGATTAAAGATTAATTATAAGAGAAGCATAATGGCACAGGCCTAAACGGCTTTTTAAATATCCAAGCAGAATTAAAACGTTTTATTCAAAAGATGTTTTGTTTTATTCAAAAGATATTTTGTTTTATTCAAAAGATGTTTTGTTTTATTCAAAAGATGTTTTGTTTTATTCAAAAGATGTTTTGTTTTATTCAAAAGATGTTTTGTTTTATTCAAAAGATGTTTTGTTTTATTCAAAAGATGTTTTGTTTTATTCAAAAGTTTTGTTTTGCACTTAACTCTCGTAGTTTTTAAAATTTATTTTTAACTTTTTTTTGATTTTTCTAATTTTTATGTTCGTCAAACATTTTAATTAGGGTTCGGACTGTTGTAATTGTAAATGTAAAAATTAAATACAATAACACATTACAGTACAATAATATTGAATTTGTAATACCAGATATGTAATTAAGACATTATTTATTGATATTGCATTGCTGTGATTAAAAACAGTTACAATAACTTTTGTATTGTTTTTTTTTCTGACAATACATTGAACTTTAAAAACTATTGTATTGCTGTGATGTAAAATAATTACAATAACATTTGTATTGTATTGCTGGGATAAAAAACAATTACAATAGTTGTGATGTATTGTATTACTCTTTCAAAGTCCAATAGCTATTGTATTTTAAAGTATCTAGATTCTTTTTCCGCGCATTTATTGTTATTTGGGCACCAGAAAATTCAGAGGTGCCCGTGACGCTCGTTTTTAGCAGTCATTTATATATATAAATTTTATTTATTTTGAGAAGTGAAGTAAAGCCAGGAAAGCCAAAGAAGTATATATATATATTACATATACTTAATGAATATTAAGTTCAGGGGCGCTCGTGGCACCCGTTTCTAGCAACCATTTACGTATATAAATTTTATTTATTTTGAGTTCAATAATATAACTGTTTAAATATTAATTTATTTAGAATTAACATTAATAATACTCATTCAAAATCATATAAATGTATAATTTATCATATGCTTGTAATTAAATAATTATATACTTTGTGAAGTGAAATTTTTGATTTTTTTATAACTTTGTCTAAACTGATATTGAAATGTTTTACGATGACGTCTAAACTAATCGATTAACTACATAAAGCGCGTAAAAATAATTTTTTTTTGTGAATATAATTAACCGCTAATGTGTAATAAATAAGAGCGTTATGGAATCAGAGAAGCATTGACCTGGGTAATTATCTGGATTGTCTAAAATTACGAACTACTTTTGTTTTGCAAAAAAATTTTCTGCATTTTCAGATTGTTCATCACCTATCAGACCGTACCAGTAAATTTTGTAGTGGATCATTTTTGAAAAATAAAGGCAGTTTAGAATACCAAATAAATATTGTTCTTGATTTATGTAACAAAATTCTTGTATAATTTTGCAACTAGATCCAAAAGTCCAGTTACATTATGAAACACATACAGCCATAAAAAGCCTCAGGGAAACAAAAAACAAAGTTATGTTAGAGTAAGTGTTAGTCGATTAAGTTTCGAAACGTTTGGATAGGTGCCTAATGTAAAAGCAAATAACTAAGTGGAAGATATGGAACTAATTGATCATGTATATCCCCAGCAGTAAAAGAAGTATAGGTCAGATCAAACTCACTTTTATAGAGCTATATAAAGTTTGCAACGAGGACAAGTGATATTCAGTAAATAAAATAGAAATAAAATCAATAATCATATATTTTATATGTACCCTATTTCAGGGTCACATATCCTGGAGACTGTTAAAACATTTATTAAATTTTGACATTACAATCTTTTTTTAAATTATAATAACAATAAATGTTATCGTGTTATAAAGATGAATTAAAATACAATAATTATTGTTATTGTAATTGGTCATTACAATACGTTTTTTTTTTCAGATGATGTGATAGTATTATGAAGATGAATTGCAATACAATATTTATTGTTATTGTATTACAGTATTAGAATAATTGTAAATCACAAGTATTGTTATTGTTTTAAAAAAAGTTAATACAATAACAATAGTTATTGTTTCTGTGATCGTTTTTATTACAATCAATATAGTCCGAACCCTAATTTTATAATTATTTATGATTAATAAAGTATTATTTATTAGTCTCGTGTTATTTTATAGTTCTGTTTTTGTTTATTAGATTTGTGTTAAAAAAAATACTTTTTAAATATAAGCCTAAAAGAAAACATTGGATTCATCCAGGGTTGGGGAAAAACACGTATTTGTATTTGGTAAAATTGACTAATTTGGAATTTTGTATTCGTATCGTATTTGATAAAAAATTTTCTTAAACATTTGTATTTGATTTAAATGTATTTGCAGTTCCATAAATTAGCTTACCCGGGGTGCATATTTACATACTCCACAAGGCGATAGCACACATGCGCCCGCGCACGATTTTTCGTACTTTTTTATAAAGAAACATATTTTTAAATTTTTGAAGAAGTACTTACTGTACCTACATATTGTTTTCTTTCTGACTATATTACTAAAACAAAAAAAAAATGGATTATCTGGAAGGAAAGATCTGGAAGGAAAGATCAGGAAGATCTGTTCAACGCTGTGGTCGTCCACTTAAGTGTATAAAAAAGAACAAACCACAAAAACGTCCACGAAATTTGGCTTTAAATATATCCCAAGATAGAGCAAACGCCAAAAGTCATGGAGAAGGGCATTAATTACATTCAACTTTTCTTTTAAAATAAACCCTCACGATCTTTGTATAGTTGTGTACTTTAATTAAAAAAATGTTATTCTAATATACTTACGTGTTCTTTGATTACTATACATTTATAAAGCGACACTTCAAATGTAAACACAAAGGTAAATAAAGTATAGTATATAGTACGTAATTTAAAAATATGTTTCTTTATAAAAAAGTACGAAAAATCGTCCGCGGGCGCATGTGTGCTATCGCCTTGTGGAGTATGTAAATATGCACCCGGGGTTTGTATTTGATTTAAATGTTTTTGCAGTTCCATAAATTAGCCTACCCAGGTTTTGTATTTGATTAAAATGTATTTGCAGTTCTATAAACTAAGTTAACCAGCGCTTTTTTGAGAATTACTAAGGGATTTTTGTTTTTTTGACCCGTGGCTAGGCTCCCCTACACCCCATCGATTAAGCGGGGCAGCAAATTTAGGGGTCCGTTAGCAAATTCAGAGGCCCTTTTGTAAATGTAAGAACCTTTTTTTTTTTTTTAGTAATAACTAATTAAAAAATTTTAAGATTTTAAGGTCCTAATGACAGATTTTGGAAAGCCTGAGATCCAGTAACGACGGCAATGGTTGAAAATTTTTTGCAATTTTAGGGTTAATTGCATTCAGATCCAGCATTTTCGTATTTCTTAAAGAGCACGCAAGAAAAGGTCATTATCATTATTTGCATTATAGTAATCAGTCTATAGTTCACCAACGTCATTATGCAATTTAATTCACAAAGTTTAATTCAAAAAGAACACAAAAAGTGAAGGAACCAAAATTGAGTAATCGCTTTGGAAATTGAGCATTATCTCACTATAGTCCTAATTTTTATGTATAGATACTACAACAATCTTTTATCAGTAAATTTTATTGATAAGTTCGAAATAAAGCTAAATGATAAGTATAATCTAAGATAAAATAGAAACATTAACTATAAATTGCCTCGGACATGTAACAAACTCTCAGAATATTGTATATCTTATCGAGGACCTAAATTATGGAATGAATGTCAAAAAGATTTTAAGTTTACAGTGAAGTCCTTAAGTTCATTTAAGTTTCAAGCAAAAACAGAAATTTTTAAAATGGAATGATCTCAAAAATAAAAAAATTATTTTTATTTTAACTAATTAATTTTTTGTTTGTTTGACTATTTTACCGGTTACTTTGCTTCTTATTTGCTTCTTAATACGAGTTTTATATTATACGTGTTTATACTTCTTAATACGAGCTTTATAATATACGTGTTTATATACTTCTTAATACGAGTTTTATATTATACGTGTTTATACTTCTTAATACGAGCTTTATAATATACGTGTTTATATACTTCTTAATACGAGTTTTATATTATACGTGTTTATACTTCTTAATACGAGTTTTATAATATACGTGTTTATACTTCTTAATACGAGTTTTATATTATACGTGTTTATACTTCTTAATACGAGCTTTATATTAAACATGTTTATATACTTCTTAATACGAGCTTTATATTATACGTGTTTATACTTCTTAATACGAGCTTTATAATATACGTGTTTATACTTCTTAATACGAGCTTTATATTATACGTGTTTATACTTCTTAATACAAGCTTTATATTATACGTGTTTATACTTCTTAATACGAGCTTTATATTATACGTGTTAATATACTTCTTAATACGAGCTTTATATTATACGTGTTTATACTTCTTAATACGAGCTTTATACTATATGTGTTTATACTTCTTAATACGAGCTTTATATTATACGTGTTTCTATACTTCTTAATACAAGCTTTATATTATACGTGTTTATACTTCTTAATACGAGCTTTATATTATACGTGTTTATATACTTCTTAATACGAGTTTTATATTATACGTGTTTATACTTCTTAATACGAGTTTTATAATATACGTGTTTATACTTCTTAATACGAGTTTTATATTATACGTGTTTATACTTCTTAATACGAGCTTTATATTAAACATGTTTATATACTTCTTAATACGAGCTTTATATTATACGTGTTTATACTTCTTAATACGAGCTTTATAATATACGTGTTTATACTTCTTAATACGAGCTTTATATTATACGTGTTTATACTTCTTAATACGAGCTTTATATTATACGTGTTTATACTTCTTAATACGAGCTTTATAATATACGTGTTTATATACTTCTTAATACGAGTTTTATATTATACGTGTTTATACTTCTTAATACGAGCTTTATACTATATGTGTTTATACTTCTTAATACGAGCTTTATATTATACGTGTTTCTATACTTCTTAATACAAGCTTTATATTATACGTGTTTATACTTCTTAATACGAGCTTTATATTATACGTGTTTATATACTTCTTAATACGAGCTTTATATTATACGTGTTTATACTTCTTAATACGAGCTTTATACTATATGTGTTTATACTTCTTAATACAAGCTTTATATTATACGTGTTTCTATACTTCTTAATACGAGCTTTATATTATACGTGTTTATGTACTTCTTAATACAAGCTTTATATTATACATGTTTATATACTTCTTAATACGAGCTTTATATTATACGTGTTTATACTTCTTAATACGAGCTTTCTATTATACGTGTTTATATACTTCTTAATACAAGCTTTATATTATATGTGTTTATATACTTCTTAATACGAGCTTTATATTATACGTGTTTATATACTTCTTAATACGAGCTTTATATTATACGTGTTTATACTTTTTAATACGAGGTTTATATTATACGTGTTTATACTTCTTAATACGAGCTTTATATTATACGTGTTTATACTTTTTAATACGAGGTTTATATTATACGTGTTTATACTTCTTAATACGAGCTTTATATTATACGTGTTTATATACTTTTTAATACGAGCTTTATATTATACGTGTTTATACTTTTTTATACGAGCTTTATATTATACCTGTTATATACTTTTTAATACGAGCTCTTTAGTATATTTAATGTGAGTTTTATATTTATATTATACTCGATAGTAATGCTGTATATTTACGATTTATTAAAACGATTTATTACTCTTCTTATTTATTATATAAATCTACGATTTATTATTCTTTTAAAAAGGGGCTCTATGAAAAGATTTCGATAACGTAATGTTATCCTTTTCTTCTTTTAGTTCCTATCTGCTTTAACCTTATTTTTTAGTAGCAATATTGTCGGTAATAAATATACACTGTGTCAAAAAAGTTTTCATCTACCTGTCCTGCTCATTTTTCAGATGCGATAACTTTTTATTGAACAAAGATATAAGCAAAATTTCAACTAAATGATATCAGTTTACCATTCAAGAAATATTGTAAAAAAAATTTTACAAAATAAAGAATAGAAAATTAAATATCGCATTTTAAACTACACAATGCTTGTTTTTTGCGCCAAAAAAGTTTTCATCCACCCTGCACTCAAACCTCAATTTGTTATGTAATCAGTATTATAGTAACGTTTTTTAAATATAAATTAGATTTAGTAAGATTTTTGTATTATTTTTTCTTTATATGAATCTTTAATATTTTTAATTTTTGTTAGAATAATTATTAAAAATGAGAGTTGCAGAGGAAATTCGATCACTTATTGTTTGACAATGGAAGGAGGGAAAATCATAGCGAAATATCGGAGAAATAGTAAAGAAACCACGTTCAACAGTGCAGTCCATTATCAAGAAATACAAAAGCACCAAAAAATTTGCTGATAAGCCACGTACAGGACGTCCAAATAAGATTCAAGTATTCCATCGACGAGCTATTCTGAGAAGAGTCATCCAGAATCCTAAAATAAGTGCTCCAAAACTTGCTAGAATGCTGCAAAATGATTACAATTTAAAAGTGGATCCTGAAACTATTAGAATAACCTTAAGAAGAGAAATATGGATCAAAGTGTGTATTTAAACATTTTAAAAAATAATCTTGAAGAAAGTGCCCACAAATTGGGACTTACTAAGTCATTCATTTTTCAGCAAGATAACGATTCAAAACATACAGCCAAACGTGTCAAGGAATGGCTTATATTTAAAATAGCTAAGCAACTTCATACACCCCCACAATCTCCAGATTGAAATCCTATCGAACATCTGTGGGATGAATTGGGTAGAAAAATTAGGAAACATGATGTGAGGAATCAGCAACAACTACAATCAGTAATTATGAAAGAGTGGGGCTCAATTACTCTAGAAATTACCCAAAAATTAGTTGATACTATGAAAAACAGACTGCATGAGGTAATACAAACTCGTGGTGGAAACACAAGATATTAAAACACTAGCAAATTGAGTTTGCATAACAATTTTATTTGATTTTTGTAAAGTGGATGAAAACTTTTTTGGCGCAAAAAGCAGGCATTGTGTAGTTTAAAATGTGATATTCAATTTTCTATGCTTTAATTTGCAAGATCTTTTTTTACAATATTTCTTAAATGGTTAACTGATATCATTTAGTTGAAATTTTGCTTATATATTTGTTCAATAAAAAGTTATCGCGTCTGAAAAATGAACAGGACAGGTGGATGAAAACTTTTTTGACACAGTGTAGTTTTTTGTAACACTTGTAAACCAAGGGAAAACGCAGCAATGCAAAAATGTATTAAGCAAGAGCCAGTGGCCTCCAGACCTACGTTGTTTTATAAAGGCTGAAAATTTCTCAGCTCATAGTAGAAACGATGATCAATTATGTACTTTAGATCAAGGTGGCTTTGACTTGCAATAGGTACCAACCAGGTACAGTGTTTAAAGTACCGGCTAAACTCCGACTTATAAAGCGTAATTTTCTTGCGATTTTCTTAGTAGTAGCATTAAAATTATAACATTATAATATAATCACGTTGTAATATAAAAGTAAAAATTTATACAGGTTACTTAGGTATCTATTATAAGATGTTTCCTCGTTAGCCAGACACTTTCTACAGATCTAACCTCTAGCCAGACAACCATATATGATAATAATATTGTTAGTTTATATCTAAAAACTTTAGAACAAAAAAGAGTTACGTAACTTAAACTCATTAAAAATGTTTTAAAAATTGTTTTTAATTGTGTTTTTTTTTAGCTTTATCACTTAATTCAATCATCGTAGGTTCCAAAAATATATATTTTGTGGTAAGTTATTTTTGCGTTTTTATGGGCTTTGTTGATCTTTTTTATCCTTAGCAACACATTGACAACCGTATTAGCCTGCCATTATTATTCTCCCAAAAGTATTAATTCGGTTTGCAAGATCCAGTTTCTGTTTTTTTTTCCTTGTTTTACGGCATTCTGCTATCTACAAACCAGGGGGTTAGTACTATGCTGACATTTAAAGAAGAAGAAAAAGTGATTATATTTGTCTTATGTTATGTTTTCATTATTGTCTATACATTTCAGTAATATAATTAGCTACTTATGTGTTTTTGATACCTTTATTTATATCTATAGAGTAAGTAAACAGAAGTTATATAAAAAATAAAATAAGATTGAATGCAAAAAGAAAGTATTTAAATTACAGCTATTTTATATTTTATTTAACAAAAATGAGCTTGTTAACAAGCCAATCAATTGAGTAAAATGAAAAAAACATAGAGTAAAAGTTAAACAAATCGAACACTCTTCACAAAAAGCTAAATAACTTGTTTAATATTGAGAACTAGTTATTTATTAGAGCAATTCTGTAGTGTAAAATTTTTTTTGTCAAATTTCAAGTTTCTATGGAAAATAAGATTTTTTTTTTTTTTTAAATGTCCGCTTTTGGAAAATCGTCCCTAAAAGCGGACAGTTCCAAATTTTAAGAAAAAATATTGATAAATTCAATATTTTTATTTTTAATGTTTAAATATACACATAATATTAATACAAATAATAATCTTAATTCTTATTATTTGTCTGCATTGCGTTTCTAGTTGATTGTTAGAGAATCGATCTAAATTTGTTCAAGATTCTTGTTCAAGTAATAATAATGATAATACAAGCAGAAAAAACTAAAAATAAATAAATAAAAAAACACGAGCTTGAAATAAAAATAAAAAAAAGCTTGAGCTTGAAATAAAAAAAAAAAAATTATAAACTAGGTTCTGCAACTATTCGTGCAAAAGAATTCTTCGCCTTTTATATATCCTTTTGGGAGATAAGGTTCACAAAGCCACAAACTGCAACTTAATTTTTCACAAGTTTTCCATAAAACTTGCATCTCTGGCTTTTCATTTTCAAAAAACTTTTGGCACTTTTTGTATTTTTTTTTGGCTTTGTTGGCAGGAGTTTCTACTTCTGCTGCTGCAATTTCAACATTATACTCGTCTTAATAGCTTTGCGTCTTGTTCTTCTCTTAAATGGTTTAATCATGCTTCTTCTGTAAACGCTTGATTAGTCACTTTTCTGACATTTCTGAGTTTTTTTCAGGATGCTCAAAAGCGTTTTGGAATTAAAAATTATAAAAGAGAGCTCTTTCAAGACTGATTTTCATACGAGTCGCCAATTCTTTTTGAGAAGTTAAATTTAAAGTTGAAATTGAAGTTGGAGTTGCTGGTGGAATTAAGGTTTGTGCTTGTTGAGCAGTTTGAGACAAAGAACTTGGGCTGCGTGGCGATTTTGTAACTGCTGATGATGTCATTAAGATGTTATTAAAAGTTTGACTAATTTTTAATTTTGTTTTTTGTTTAGGTCAAGACAACATTTAATGAAAGAACCCAGTGTTTTCAAAACCAACAATAATTTGAGTACGAGTGTAAGCTTTGTTGCTTCTATACAACTGTGCAAGGAGACTTAAGAAAAATTTTTTGGACAAATTGTTTAAACCACTTTCAGCATAAAATTTTGTTAAAATATCACGCCAAACATCTTTGAAATGGCAAAGTACGCCAACATCAAGAGACTGAAGAATGTGAGATGAATGGGCGGAAATGCAAATTAGTGTTATATTGTTTTCTTTAAAATTTAAGGCTACACTTAATGACATGTGTGTGCTGTGGCCATCCAAAAGGAAAATATGTTGAATAAACATTTCATTGAGCCACTGCGAAAATTGATTACTTTCTGTCCAACCAGATGGCGATGTTGTGTAAAGTGTGCTTAGTGGGCCTCTGTTAACCTAATCATTATAAACTCGATTCTTTGATTTTTAAACAACAAAAGGCGGTAGAATGAATCCGTCAGCATTAACGCAATTAAGAACAGTGTAATTAACTTTTTCATTATTTCTAGTTAATACTAGTGGACGCTTTGCACCTCTTCTGGTAATACTTTCACATCGCCTTTGTCACCATTGAAACCAGTTTTATCACAATTCCACAAATGTATGGCTTTACTAAAACCTATTTATTCTAAATCAAAATGTTTTTTCAAAACATCAAAATAACGGGCAATAATTTCTGGTGCGCATGACCCTGCTCACAAAGATGCGATGTTTGTTGCTGTTGTAAATAGTCTCTCACTAAGCTTTGAACTTGATTTAATTGTCTACCAAAGCCCTAATCGCCACCCTACGGGGATTGTTTTTTAAAAACTACGTTCTCGATATCTTTTAAACGTATTTTAAACGTCTTTTTAAAGTTCTATACCTTAAAATGTTTAGAAGACGTTTAAAAGACGTTTAAAAAGCATTTAGAACGTAACTTTTAAAAACAAATGCCCGTTGGGCAAGCATCTAAAGAAGAAAAGGAAGAAACAATGCACTTTTGTGGTTACTTTGTGTACTTTTTCACTTTAACTTCAATAGAATAAGTGCAAAAAAAACAAAATTAGTTAACACAAAAGTGTGAAAATTTAAAAAACCCAAATGAAAAAAATACAGTCAGCGTGAAAAAATAATAAAATAATTTCATTTAAACATAATAAAAAAATTCAATTAAAGTGAAAAAATAATAAACAGATTAACCTATTAAATTATAATTAATATTTTTATTATTAAAATTAACTATAATATCTTTTAAAATTTGCAAATATCTTTATTTTTAGTGAAGATATTTAGTTTTCCCGATAAGATTCCGCTTTTGCGCACTGTCTGGTTTGTGCTACTTTTACTCTAGAAAATGTGTTATAAAAGGATTTTTTGATAATAAAAAAAGAGTCAGATGAGGAAACATATCGTTCTGCTGTAAACTAGTCTTCAATTTTTTATACTATTTTTTTATTTTGTTTTTAATTTTTCTCAGAAATATGATTTTCTCAGTCCTTTAAATTAAAACAACATTTTTAAAAACTTTTATTCGACCTATTAACTTGAAATTTTCACAGCACTATCTTCAATATTGAAATTTTCACAGAACAATCTTCAATATTGAAATTTTCACAGAACAATCTTCAATATTGAAATTTTCACAGCACAATCTTCAATATTGAAATTTTCACAGCACAATCTTCAATATTGGAACTTGGTTTTGAACAAAATACAACTATATAGGGCAAACAAGTCTTGTGTAATTGTATTTTTATTTTTTTTTAATGGCCAGATTTTTTAATGCTCAAATAGAACTGTCTGCAATTAAAATTTGGTAATGTTTTGAAGTTATATTTTAGTTCAGAACCTTCTTTACTACTTTATCTACATGGAGTAAAAATTTTCATCTAAGGTTCTAAATATTTAATAATATTTAGAACCTTAGATGAAAATTATAATGACAATGAAGTTAAAAGATAGTTTTAATAGTTATTATTGTTATTATTATTTTTTTGATAAATAGATTTCCTGTCCAAACCAAAACCATCAGTCAATATACGAACAATAAATAGATTGCTTGTACAAACCAAAACCATCAGTCAATGTACGAACAATAAACAGATTGCTTGTATGAACCAAAACCATCAGTCAATGTACGAACAATAAATAGATTGCTTGTATGAATCAAAACCATCAGTCAATGTACGAACAATGTGCCAATCACTGTTTAATTCAGCTGATTTATGCTTACTTTTTATTGATAGTTTACCACATCGACTGAATTAAATAGAGACTGACGCAATGTTGTTTATACATTGACTGAAGTTTTTGGTACGGAAAAACACTCTGTTTATTTTTTAAAGGTTATTGCAACTTTTTTAAATCAATTTTGAACAAAATAGCTATTAAAACAATCTTTTAACTTCATTTTCATTACAACTTCATTTTCATTACAACTTCATTTTTATTACAACTTCATTTTCATTACAACTTCATTTTTATTACAACTTCATTTTCATTTCAACTTTTATCTTGGATTCAAATTGTTATTAAATGCTAATAGAAACCAATACTTTTTTGACGCATTAAAATAGTAACTTTTTTTCAATTAACAAAAGTTTTCGCTCCAACGAATTGTAGATATCACTTTATATTATTGCCGAACTTTATAGTGGTGTTAGTAAGTAGTAGTCAGTGCCGTGGCTTGTGGATTTGGGGTCCCCCCCAAAAAAAACTAGCCATTACGGCCCCAATTTTTTTTTTTTTCTAAAAAAGTGGATAAATTTTACAGATTACTTCAAAACAGCTGGGTACCTGACATATTTTAACGTCGCCGTTCATAAAACTAATTGCAATCAAGTTAACGCTTAAATTCAATTAGATATATTTTATAATTGTTAAATTGATATAGAGTTACTAGTGAAGAGTTTCTTTAACTACTGTAAATGCATTACGCAGATAATAGAAGTACGTCGCAAACCATCAAAAAAAGGGTTTGCGACGTGTTTTCATGCTTGCAAACTCATTTATTATGTCTTCATAACTTAATGTTCTTGCAACCTCGTTCTCAATAGACAGCATTGCTAAGGAAGACAAAGGTTCATCGACCATTGTTGACCTATTTAAAAATACAAAGAAATAAAGCTACACGTATTTATGTATAATGAAGCAAGATTATTTATACTAACTTATGAAATGTTTTAATTAGTTTTAACTTGCTGAAGCTACGTTCTGCACTTGCAACAGTAACTGGTAAAGTAAGAATGATTCGCAACGCAATAACTAGATTGGGATAAGTTTCTTGCAGCTCTTCTTTGTAGATGTAGTTTAGGAAGTCATATGCAGATTTTAGGAGAGCATTTTTTTTCCTCCTTTATAACTATGACAAAACGTTTTAACTCCGATTCTAAATCCTTAGAATCTAAATCAGCAAGCTTTATTTGCAAATTTTTGCAATAAGCAGACAGAGAATTTTTATTACAAGCTTTGGTAAGACTCGCAGATCGGTAAAGAAAGTCATAAAGCTTTGTGACAATGCTGATCTGTTCAAAACGCTCTTTTACTGATGCAATTGACATATCAATTAGGGGCAAAAAGAAATCTGCTTTATACTGATGTTCAGGTTGCCAAGTGTGATCAGCACACTTGTATGAAAAAATCGATTTTTTTATTCGTGAACGCACCATCGAAAAAACCTTTTCAATACCCAATACTTCTGCGATTTCTGATGCCTTAACACGTGCGTCAGAAAATCCATTTTTGCGATACTCATAAAGAAACGCTTTTGTTGCATTTATTTCACTAGCTAATATGTCGAGAGAGGTTGCAGAAGACTGAAGCAGCTTACTTGATTTGTTAATTTGAAATAAAAGGTTATACCAAATAATGATTGATAATAAGAAAGGCCATGTTCTAATATATTCTGTCAGCGATTGTACTTCTGTGGCTGTTGCCCCATCTCTTTTTTCTAAGGGATGTTCTTCCAATTTTTCAAGTGCCTCTAAGATTTCTTTTAAATAGAAGCGAAGTGGTTTAACACAGTTTATTCTACTTTCCCATCTGGTATCTGATTTTGGCTTGACTGAAATTACCACGCATGATTTTAAAATTTCCAATCGAGGAGGAGACGATGAAATGAGCGTGTATAACCTTGAAAGAACACCAAAAAAAGAAATTACACTAATGGATGACAGTGCACCATCAACAATAACAAGATTGAGTGAATGGTTAGCACATGGAACATATAAGGTCTTAGGATTCATTTCCAGAAACCTTGCTTGAACACCTTTTACTTTTCCTTTCATATTAGCACCATTATCGTAAGATTGACCTCGACAGTCTAAAATATTTAGATTTTTTGCCCAATTTTTTACCTGATTTAAAAACACATTGAAAAGCCCTTTTCCAGTGGTATCATTTACTGTGAGATATCCAAAGAAATTTTCGGAAATGTCGATACCTACTCCAGGAGTACATGTTACTGATCGCAGAATAATGCTCATTTGTTCTTTGTGCGAAACGTCTGGCGTACAATCTAAAATAATAGAATAGCATTTTGCCTTTTTTACCTTAGAAAGATTTTTGGATTCAATTTCCCTGGCTAAAAGTCTAATCAACTCGTTCTGTGTGTCATTGCTCAAGTAGTGCTCCTTGGTTTCTTTGTCCTGAATTCTTTGCATAAGCTAATTGAGAACGGTATCATACTTAGCCAGTAATTCAAACACCCCAAGAATGTTTCCATTGCTCTTTAAACCAATGGCTGTGTCTGAACCACGTAATGCAAGATTTCTTGTAGAAATAAATAAGGTATAATAATAATAAAGGTGTCTAGTATCCTTTCTAACACAGCCCTCCAAAATATCCGCTCTTTATGAAGCAACTTTTGTTGTTTCTCGTCTATGGTAGCTTGATTTGGAATGCCAGCATTACCAAAATTGAAGAAAAAGAAATTAATTAAGAAAAAAAAAGTAACAAAGCAATAAATTAAAGAAAATATCAGTTAACCTTTTCGTAAAGTCATCCATTGTTCAAAGCACTAGAAATGTGCACTGCATGTTTCATGTTCTTTAAGTTTTTTTGACAAGCCTTCCCAAGTGTTCATTTCTTGCCGGAATAGTGAAAAAGTTATCCCAAAAAGTTTGCAACAAAAACAAAACACTTTATTGCTGTTCAAAGAATATATGAGCCATGTGCGTTCAAAGATTTCTCCATTCTTCATCTTGCGGTTATAATAATTCAGTGAAAATCGTCTTCTTTCTAAATTGTATGGAAAATTAATTTCGATCTTTTTGAAACCACGTTTAACAATGTCACACCTCTGTGCGTCAGAAACATTATCTGGCCACTCAGAAGGATCATCACTGAGAAAAATGGGCGGAATTGTTATGCCATTTAACGTAGACTCGCATATCAACCTATCTGACTCTACTCTAGTATTCAAATAATGACAATCAGAATTATTTGTAGTTTCTGTTGGTATCGAAACACTTCTAGTCTGAACTAATGGTTTCAAAAAATGTGTTAGCTTGGGGTGATTTGTGATTTCCTCCCTGGCTGCAGCTTTTTCTCTTCTCTTAGTGGCACCACTTTTCACTTTTTTCATACCAATAATTATATCGTGATATACTATCGAAATATAATTATAAATTTTTGGAAACCTTCATTGTTTGTTTTTTTTTTATATAAAAAACTAACAACGCATAATAATAACAATAATAATAATAATAATAATAATAACAATAATAATAATAACAATAATAATAATAATAATAATAATAATAATAATAATAATAATAATAATAACAATAATAACAATAGTAATAATAATAACAAAAAAATCAGTTCAATGATAATGGCCTTATAATCATTTGAACTTTAAAATAAACAAATGCAAAGCGTAACAGTTTTCCAATGCTATACATTTGTTTCTTTAAAAACAATGCGTATGATTTAATTGAAACAAATAATAGACTTTTTATTTCATAGTATTAAAGCAAAAGTAATAACATATAACATAGTAATAAAATAAATTATTACCAAGATAAATTGTGAATCGCCAAAAATAAAAAACGAGTTATAATTTATAAATAAATAAACATTGAAATATGTAATCTAAATACAAATAATAATATATTCGCATCTAATAAAATATGCGATTTAGAGAACTATATTTCTTCGCACGATTGATTGCTGCTTAATGGTCTTTAACGGTTTGACAGATTTTTATAAAGCTCGCGTTTTTCATAAAATTCGGACCTCGGAAGTTAAACATTTTTTTTACTTTTTTTTTCATGAAAAATATTATTGCTTTTTTCACGCTTGCTTCATTTTGGTAATATCGTTTTTAAAAGGCCATGTTTTTTTTATTAATAGTAACAGTAACTATATATATATTCAAATATTCTTATTATAAAAAAAAATAATTTCAAATTACAAAAAGGGCCCCTAAAAATGCTGCCCCCCCCCCAGTTGGGGGTGTGGGGGAGCCTAGCCACGGCTCTGGTAGTAGTGCTCTTTCGACCGTGTTTGATACGGATCTCTTGGCAGCCATTAAAGCCAAGGTGGCGAGAAAGAGAAGCAGAACTTTATTATAAAAGGAAATGTGACTAAAGTGTATGCAACACGGTCGTTTGCAGGAGGAAAGTTATTATACGCATGCGCAGTGGAATTACATTTATTGAAGAATTTTTAAAATGGCTACGGTAACAGCGTTATAAAAACTAATCATTAACAACGAGTAGTTTGTTCAATTTTAGATAATTAAATAGGTTTTTAACTAGTTTTTTCATGAAATTATTTTGAAAATAACTTGTAGCTGTACGAAGAAATTTTTCAAATAAAATGCAAGACCTCTGATTGTGAATAATATCTACTTTCAGCTAAAGCAACTTTAGTGTTTTGTTTACAATTTTTAAACCTTTTTTAAAATATTTTTGAGCGTAGAAATTTTTTAATTTAAATTTATTCAGCAAGATAAACCTTTTATCTTTTTTGTATTTTTTGCTTATATGAGGATTCAATTTTTTTTGCAGGGTTAAAAGAAAATCTTAATCATTAAACTTTTGTAACCTGTTGCTATGGTACTCTTTTCCGATGTGGCTATATGTGGCATATAAAAATATATATAAATATATATATATATATATATATATATATATATATATATATATATATATATATATATATATATATATATATATATATATATATATATATATATATATATATATATGTATAGTGCTCAATATTCTTAAAGAAGAGAGCATAATATTGTTATATGTTAGTAACATAATATTTTTATTTGTTAGTAACATAATAAATATATATATATATATATATATATATATATATATATATATATATATATATATATATATATATATATATATATATATATATATATATATATATATATATATATATTAGGTACGTGGACTGATTTTTTTAGATTGAGCATATCCTAGAATGTTATATATCATTAGAAAGCCCTTCAGTACAGTATTTTAAAGATCAAAAAATTATTAAAAACGAACAATTTAAAAAAAAGTTATGACGTTTTTAGTAGCAAATTTTTGATATATGGATTTATTGAAGAAACTGGTTCCAAAAAATTGTTTTTTTCCACTAAAATTGTTATAACTTTGTCAAATCTTATCCAAATGCCTATACCTTGGTATCAAAAGATAGATGTAAGAGTAGGCTATAAGTTCACATAACTCTATAGATAAAAGGGGTGTTTAGAGGGCCAGAGGGGGTACCGGAAAACCATTGTAACTTTAAAAAAATACAAGTTTTTCACACGAAAGAGTGTTTTTCTGATAAAATATGTTATCTTTATACATAAAAAGTTAATCTGATTTGCTTCCATTCTATTCCCAAATATTAGTGGTCTATTTTAGATTAAAGGGTGGATGTCTTTGTTACGTTTAAACACCCACGTAGTAAAATGTTACATTTTGATAAATATTTTAACCTAAAAAACATTGATTATATTTTATGTTAAAAAGTTTAAATTACATTTTCTTATTTTACATCATATACAAGTGGTGTATAAATTGACATTAGAGGTGGGACATGTGCCACGCCCAACGACCCCCCCCCCCTCCCCTCCCAGTCTTATCCAACTTAAAAAAAAAATTTGTAAGATATTTGAAAAAAGGTTTTAAATTGAGTTTATTGAAAAAGAGAAATAAGTATTCGAAATTATTTTACTAGAGGAGGGGCGTGTGCCACGCCCAATGACCCCCCCCCTTCTTATTCAAACTTGAAAAAAATGTCAATGAAAATTAAAAAAAAATTTTTTAATTGTGTTTATTTGAAAAGGGAGAAATAACTTTACAAATGTCACCACATTACAAGATGCAAGTTGGAGTATCCACCCTAAAATGTCTCTAAAAAGTATATATAAAGACTTAATATATTAAAATTTCAATTCGATTTGCCTAAACAAAGAAATAATATATAATAATTTATTAGAAATTAATAACATTATAAATAATGTAAAAAAATAAACTATTATTTCAACATCAATAATGCAAATATAATTTTTAGGAACTGTAAACATAAGGTAAACTAATTTAAAATCAAATAACTATTAACAAAGTCAACAGTTTAAACAAACTAAAACAAGAATAGTAAATAAGTATGCAAAATACTCTTCACATTTACTGACATTTGAAATATTCTATATTCTAAAATCATTAACATATACAAACTGATACAAACTTACCAGTGATAGGCTGTGTAGGTTCAACTAAAAATAACAAAAAAATTGTACACAAAATAATTTGAAATTGTCAACAGTAAGTTACAAATTTAACAATCGTCAAAGCTGTTCTGCTTTAAAATGTAATATATAACAATTTAATATAAAACAATTTAATATAAAACAATTTTATATAAAATTTAATATAAAACAATTAATTGTGAAAGTGATAGACTGAATAAATAATATGAACAACGTATTAATCAATGATAGCTTAAAAAATGTTAATGAGAGTAAAAACTCCACTGTACTTTGAGGGATAACACAATACTAATGCATTAAATAATGTATATAAATAGAAACATAAATTCAATAATCATTCAGAAACATTTCTAAATCATAAATTTACAAGCAGAAGGTTGTGCACATGGAACTAAAGATAAAAAAAGTTTTTATAAAAATTTGTAATTTATAAGAAAGGTGTGTACATGTTTGCAAATAATAGTTTTTAAACTTACTAGTCATAGTAGTCGCTGAAGATGTAACTAATGATTTCAAAGTTGTAATTAAAAATAAATACTGTAACTGCCAAGATATGCATAAACATATTAAAAAGTAAAAATTTGTAAACATACCACTTATAGTAGATGTAGAAAGAACTGAGGTTAAAAAATACTTAAAAAAAATTTATATTTCAGTTGTCGAAAATATATACACATATTAAAAAGTAATAATTGGTAAACTTACGATTCGTTGAAGACAAAGATGTAATTAAAATTCAAAATTTGTAATAAAAAATAAATATTGCAAATAATGACTTTGAAATTAGTAATCTTTAAAATCTATTCACAGATTAAAAAGTTTTAGCAAATTCTATAACCATTAGCATATACAAACTGATACAAACTTACCAGCGATATGCTGTGTAGATTCGATTAAAAGTAACAAAAATAGTTGTACACAAAATAATTTGAAATTATTAACAGTAAGTTACAAATGTAACAATCGTCAAAGCTGTTCTGCTTAAGTTGCAACAACTATACTAATGAAATGAAAATAAGCAATGAAAATATAACTATTAAAATATAAAGATAATATATTTATAAGCAACAAGATAACATTAGGAATAGTTATAAACTTATGTAAACAATAAACACAGATAAAGATAGTATACAATAAGTAAAAAACTTTAACTTAAGTTTTTAAAGTGTTTCTATATAAAAAAGATATTATAAATGTTTACTAACATTAACTCATTGTATACTATTTTCTCTTTGTGATTATGTTAATGTTTTTTTAATGAATAAACCCAAAATTTATGTAATTTATACTAATGAAATCTCAAAAAATCTACAAAAAGCCAGGTAGGATCTACTAAAAAAGAAATAAATATTAGACATGCTTATATAATGATTTAAACAATAACCCAAAGATAAAGAAGTATATAATCCAAAAATAATAAAAGACAATAATAATGATATCTTTTGTTATATTTTAAAAACACGAAGAAGTTTTTTGTTAAGATTAAACTAATGAAGTATGAAATATTTTTATTTATATGTGATATCTTAATAAAATTGTCAACTGGTACTAACAATTAACAATCAATTCAATAGTTTAATAGGCTATTATAAACCACATATAAATAAGTATATTACATACTTCATTAATTTAATCTTAACAAAAAACTTCTTAGTGTTTTTAAAATATTAAATGTTAGTGTTTTAAAATATTAAAACTGTTGCAATTGAATACCAACAGTTTTAATCTGAAACATTAATCTTTTTTTATATGTTACATAAAGAACTTTTTACATTAATCATTATATTTTGGATTTGAAAATATGTTACTAATACTATTATCTTGAATAAAAAAAATTGAACTTACTATCTGTTAGTGCATCTAAAACAGTTTTATTAAGCTTGTTCATATTAAATTAAATCTAATAATATAAATTAAAATAATTTAAAATAAGATTTTTATTTGAATCGCCCCCTTATCCGGATTTCGGTCCCACCCGGATTTCGCTTAGCAAAAAATAAACAAACAGAAAAACTGAAATTTGGTACCTAAAGTCCAACACTAATTAGACTAATTGCTTATAATTATTTTTCGTTGAAATTTGGCATGTTTATAGAAAATGCATGAAGCAAACTATTTTAATAATAAAAAAAGCGGACTCTACATTTCTTCGACCACAAATCCAAGTGACAACATCAACCAAATTTTCATGCAAAATTCTCAGCAAAATACTCCATAAAAAAGTATGGTAGCGATACACAATATTTATATAAAAATCAAGCCAAACCTTTCTTCTTTACAAAAGTCGTCAAGGTTTATATATGTTTCTAAAAAGAACCACATCAAAAAACCGTTTGCCTAAGGCTACCTGAAAAAAGTGGTATACTTGGTATAACACTAATTAAACTAATTGCTTATAATTATTTTTCGTTGAAATTTGGCATGTGCATAGAAAATGCATGAAGCAAACTATTTTAATAATAAAATAGGCGGACTCTACATTTCTTCGACCACAAATTCATGAGAGAACATCAACCTAATATTCAGGAGCAAAATATCCCATTAAAAAGTTAGTAACCATGCATAAAAGTATTTAAAAGATCAAGATTAGCTTTTCTTCTTTCCAAAAAGTATCTATGTGTATATGTGTTTCTAAAAAGAAACTCCACAAAACTACGTCTGTCTCACGCTGTCTAAAAAAGAGTTAAAAAAACGAGAACCAAAATTTTAGCATAAAAATCGGTTCCGTTAACGGGAAGTTACAGAAAGTAATTATTAAATAAATTTCTTTGGAATGGGGATAATTTAATTTGGTCATTTGTTTTTATAATTTTTTAAGAGGTATTTTTTTTCGTGTTTACATTTAGAAATTAATTCAAATTTTTAATTTAATAAATTTTCCTGATTTAAATGAGTAATTATTTCAAATTTTTCTTGCAAACATAGCATACATTTTTTGGAAATTTTATTATTTAGCAGGGCATTTAATATTGCTCTGTTCTTTAAGAACATTGAACACTCTATTTGTAAAATACACTAACATAATTTACACACACACACACACACACACACACACACACACACACACACACACACACACACACACACACACACACACACACACACACACACACATATATATATATATATATATATATATATTAGGGTACTGCAAATCGACATTTTTTGTTTCGAATTGAATCTCAAAGCAGGTCTTGATTTGCGAATCGAATCCGCAATTCGTGGTACACCAAATTTAAGCCTTTTTTATTCCAAAAAAATAAAAATATTTCTTTTATTAAATTCTTCTTGCCCGGATTATATTTTTGGCCTTTGTTTAAAAGTGATATTAGAACTATTTTCATTTACTCTTACTCCACCTGGGGTAAAAACCCATTTCAATTACATTTTAGCTTTATAAATCTAAAAAAATAGCAACATTCGCAAAATAAAATATGATTCGAAAAAACTTGAATCTTTTTTTTCGACTCAATCGAAGCAACACTTGATTCGCGAATCGAATCGATTCGCAAGGCTCTAATATATATATGTATATATATATATATATATATATATATATATATATATATATATATATATATATATATATATATATATATATATATATATATATATATATATATATATATACATACACATACATATATTATTATGCACTCTTATCTATGATCAAAATTTTGAATGTTATTATTCCAGGCTTTCGATTTAGTCAATAACTTCAAATAAATCAACTGTATTGTCTGCTTCAAAGAAATACCATTGGTTATGATTTTGATTTTATCAATTGAATGCTATAATTTTGATTCTATCTATTGAATCATCAATCTTGTTTTTGTACATATTGATTCAAAATTAATAAATTATGATAAAAATTGATTTAAAACAAACAAATATTATAGTATATATTTTTTTAGTATTCCAACCATATTTGGGTCTTGAAAAGGAAACTAACCTGTTGTAAAGAAGGGAAAAATAAACTAAAGCAGAAAGACTTTTTCTTGGAACTCGATATAAATATTTTTTGTATTTCGTGTTTAAATTTTTTTTTTTTTAATGTTTTTTAGCTTGAAACTGTTAAAATCAATATGAATATATTTAGAATATTTTTTACATAAAGATTGAAGATTGTGTTGAAATACATGCAAGTCAACATTTTAATGAGAGAATTTGTTGTGTTACTTGCTAATGAATCTTCATATAATAAATATTCTTGGCATTGAGGACATATTGCTTTACTAATTGGCTTGAACTTAATATTTTCTACAATACAAAAAAAGCAGAAAAGATGCTCGCATTTTTTTAAAGTTAAAGGTTGCTTTGGAATTTTACCGCATATATATATTACATAAGCAATGTTGCAAATGTGGATTTAACTCATTATTTAGCTCTGATATATCTATGTCTTCATCTTGTATTATGGTTATTGCTTCTTTTATGGTAGTGAACATTGCAAATGTCCACATCTTTGAATCATTTTTTTGGCGGCCACTACATCTTGCTTTATTTCTAGATTGTTGTTTAGAAACTACTAAACCTTTTCTAAGCTTTTTTACTGATTGGCAAGTAAAACAGTCATCACAGAGTGGTTTCCACTTAGTACAGAGACCAAGGGCAGTTGATGTTTTTCTTGAAAGCACATTGTTCATTGTACAATAACATTTTTTACACATTTTTGGAGGATGGACAATTTCCAAATCTGTCATTTCAATATGAAACAGCTTCTCTAATTTTATTTTAAGAATTTCTCCTATAAAATAATGCTTTTTTTATAGGAGAAATTTTTTTGTTGTGAAGTTCCATTTTATTTAATATTAGACTATATAAAAAATTGTATATATATATATATATATATATAATTATAAACAAATTTATTTTTTACAAATCCTTGTAATTCATCCATATTTATCAACCAATTGACAACTATCTCATCTATCCAATTAAATGAAAAAACTTTTTTTTATAAAGTATTGTTAATATATTTTAGTAAAATATATTTTGTTATATAAATTATTTTGTTATATAAATTATTTTGTTATATAAATTATTTTGTTATATAAATTAAATTTTGTTATATAAATATACATGAGTTACACAAGGGTGATTGAATATATAGAATATATTTTTAAAAATAGTAAAATTTTTACTATTTGTTAAAATATATTTTATATATTCAATCACCCTTGTGTAACTCCTGTATATTTATATAACAAAAACTTTTTAAATCACACGATTATTCTAGAACTCTACTTGTAAAAAAAAATTCAAATGCCAATAAATATCAAAAAAAAGTTGAGACAAAAAAAGATTTGATTTCCGTAAAGATAAACTTCTCTTTAAGAGATTTCACTAATCTAGTTCTCTTTAAGAGATTTCACTAATAATAAAGAGAAGTTTATCTCTTTAAGAGATTAGTGAAATCTAAATGTAGGGAGTAATGGTTGCCAACAATATCTAGTTCAAACTATAAGTGATCTATAAAATTAACTTATGACACGTAGAAAATTATTTTTACTTAACAACATTCATTTTAGTATATCACACTCTTAATTACATAAAATGCATTTTTACTTCCCAAAAGTTAGTGTTTTAAGGGTAATAAAATGTTTACTACAAGAAGTTTTCAAAGCAAAAATGTCGGCTAAATGTCCGTTTATTTTGTAAAATTATTTCAAAAAATGACGCTAAAAATTCCAACCCGCATAGAATTTCAGTAATTGGCGGCGCCTTCGATCAAATTGCGCCCTAGTTCAAATTCTACTACGAAGAAAGTTGTAAGAAAATTATGCTTTATAATTTGACGTAGTTTAGCCGGTACTTTAAACACTGTTAAGTACCTGTTACCAGTCAAAGCTACCATGATCTAAAGTACGTAATTGATCATCATTTCGACTAGAGTTAGGAGTATAAGCCTTGAAATTTTCAGCTTTTATAAAATACTGTAGGCCTGGTGGCCACAGAATCTTAGACTATATTCGTAAAACGCATAATGTGGTGGTTAACGGTTTTAAATTTCATTTCATTGTTTTATTAGTTATTCATATAGTAAATGACTCACAACGTTATTTTCTCTGAGATTATCTAGAAGCTTTAAAGTTATTGAGTTTTAGACAAAAATATGAACGAATAACATTTTCTCTCGGCTGATGGATGGATTTATATCACGATAATTGAATATTGCTATGACGACAAGTTTCTGTCAGACAGATTATACGAAACTTGTTATTTAATTTTTAATAATTTTGAGTTTTAAAGTTTATTTTAGTAAAAAGTTTTTATTTTTAATCAGTTTCATTGAGTTACTTTTGAAATAATTTTGATAAGTGACACCCATTCAAGATCACTACATCCAATCAAAAAAGTATATATAAGTTTAAAGACGTCAATTCTCAAAGACGTTTGAGAGGTCATTCATACTTTTTTATAAACAAAAGACGTAATTTTTTGAAAAATATTTTTATAATGCAGATAAAAAATCAATTTTGTTTAAAGAACCTTTTTCCCAAATTTATTTAAAGAACCTTTCTTTTTTTTTAAATGTTTTTTTTAGAAATTTCTAGATATAGAGGATCTTTTTTAGAAATTGACGAGATTGCGCCCCTCCACTTTGAAACCCGTGTCGTCGGTCCATTAACCGAAGACCAATCTCTTGTTATAACTTTTTTTATTGCAAAAAGTAGCAAAATATTTATGATGCATTGCTATTTACATACATTTAGCATGAGATTTACATAGTCAAATGTTTGGAGGATATTGGAGGATAGTTTATCTGATACCTAATAGTAAAGGTTAGTAGCAAAAAAAATATCGAAAACTGTCTGTTTTCGATGCATAAAAACTAATGATTACACTTACGCTAAATTGTTTTTAAAAGTCTGAGCGAAAAAAACATATATATATGTATATATATATATATTTCTAATAGGGCTAGCAAAACCGGTAAACCGGTTTACCGGTTTACTGGTAAATTGGGTAAAAACTATGTTTACCGGTAATTTTCAAATAATTTACCGGTAATTCGGTAAAATTTTATGGAAATTCTGAATAAATTAATTAAAAAACTAACTTTTTTACATATTATAAAAAAACAGTTGAAATCGCAAAAAATTAAGAACTTTATAATAGAAAAGAATTTTGTTTTCTTACAATATTACAATATGCATTTCTTAAAAAAAAATACAGCCTACTTGATTGATTTTTCTTAAATTTTCGTTTTTTAAAAGAGAAAGAAAAATATTTACATACAATTAGGATTTGTTTATGTAGTTTATTTATAATTACATTCAGTTTATTTTGTGCTCGCGTCCCATCTGGTAACAGTTACAGGTGACATTTTATTTAATTTAAATAGTGCGTTAGTGAGTTTTTTTTTAATTATTTGGTTTTTTGCACTGGATGATAAAATTATTAAGTATCATAAAAAAAAATTGAAAAATAAACACAAAACATAACTTTGAAAATAAAGCGAATATTCTATATTTTTATTGTGTTGAGTAAGTATTTCACAAAAAGTCTTTAAAATTATATTAAAGAATATATTTGTATTGTGTTCCAAAATTTATATATGGAATTTTTTTTAAAAAAATAGCCTTATCCGGACAAAATCAATTGTGGAATCATTTTCTACGTACGAAAGCTGGCGATTCAGCTATATGCAATGTATGCAAAAAAAAAATATAAAATGCTCTGGCGGCAGCACAAGTGGTTTGCACAATCACCTTATCAGAAAACATAAAATTAATCTGCTAAAAAGAGTTCAACATGATGATGCAGAAGCTAGCTGTTCTAATACCAATACCACAACTTCCGTTACGAATGATACAAATTCTACATCAAAAATTTCTGATTATTTCAACATTATTAAAACGATTGATGACTCATTTCCAGCTGTTTTAGCACGACTGACAGCACGAGATTGTTTATCATTTAAAAAGATTTGCACATCATACGATCTTCAGCAATTATTTAAATCCAAAGGGTATGATTGCCCAAAGTCTCCAAAAGCAATTAAGAAAATGGTGTTGCAGTACGGTGACAAAATCCGAAAACAAATCGTTACAGAATTATCAGAAAGAATAGCTCGTGGTGAATTATTCAGCTTGACTTTCGATGAATGGACATCTCTCAAAAATCGAAGGTTTATGAATGTGAATGTCCACTCGTATGATAATGTATTTTGGAATCTCGGATTGGTTAGGATTAAAGGGTCGATGCCTGCTGAAAAATGTATAACGTATCTTCAAAATACACTTAAAGAATTTAGTATTGCAATAGAAAGTATAATTTCTATTACTACGGGCCGCCGTAATGAAAAAGGTAGGCAGATTACTGGACGTAAATCATCAACTTTATTTAGCCCACGGCATCCAGTTATCAGTAATTAAGGTGCTGTATAAAAGATCTGTTTTGGATAATATTTCCGTAGAAAATCAAGAAGTGGCTATTAATGAATTTGAACATGGTGAAGATGAAGAGGACGATGTAATGGAAGATATTGGGGTTTTTGACGTTGTTGAGGATACATCAACTACTGGTTTATCAATTCAACATGAAAGTATAGGTCCAATAATAACAAAAATTCGAAAAATTGTTGTCATGTTCCGTAGATCACCAACAAAAAATGACATCCTCCAAAAACATGTTAAGGATGAATTTAAAAAAGAACTTACGCTAATCCTTGACACAAAAACACGGTGGAGCAGTATGTTGATAATGTTGGAAAGAATTTATGAGATTGAAAATTGTGTTCGTAAGAGTCTAATCGATATCAAATCCGATATAGATTTATCAGAAAATGATCTTAATGTTGTATTAAATATAATAATGGCTTTGCAACCTGTTAAAGTAGCTGTGAAAGCTCTCTGTTCAAGGGACACAAATCTATATGTTGCAGATTTGACAATTAGGTTCATGTTGGATGAACTAAGTAACCAAAATAATTTCTTAAGTAATGAATTTAAACAAGACTTAATATTTCGAATAAGTGAGAGAAAAACCGTATATTCTGATATATATTCATATCTTCATGAACCATGTCCACGTACAGTTTTAAATAATGAAAATAATTATGGCGTGTTTAATACAACAAGTAAATTGGTTATGGAAAAAAATATTGTAGAAATCATTCAACAATTTTTAAAAAACGATTCTGAAACTACTGAAGCTGAAGTTGTGCAAGTGTATGAAACTGAATCAACTCGTGAATCTACGGTTTTATCAGCAGTGGCGAAATCAAGTCAAGCAATGTCAATAAAGGAAAAACTTGATTTAGTAATTAAAAAAAATAAATGATAACAATTGCTCACGAAGAGATTAGTGATCAGAAGACAACATCCGGTCTTTTAAATATAGTCAGGAAAGAAATGGTGTATTTCAAAGAACAAAATATTAAAGGAAAATATTTAAACAAACTCCAAAAGTATATTTCAGCAGTTCGCCCAACCAGTGTAGAGTCAGAAAGAGCTTTTTCTGCAGCAGGTTTAATTGACACAAGGTACAGAACAAGTTTAAATGACGAAACATTAAATGTAATGTGTTTTTTAAGAGCTTACTTCAATAAACAATTTATGCTCCTTGAAAAGAATTGACTATATTAATTATTTTTATTTTAAAAATAAAGTTTTCTTTATGTTTATGTTTGTTTATGTTTACGCTAAAATACAAAAATATTAATGTATAATAAATGAATTAATTATATTTTATTATATAAAAAAAATCTTATTGATTGTTTAATTTATTTATTTTTAACTAGGATGGACCTATAAACTGATGCTCTTTTACTAATATATTCATTTGTTATGCTTTTTGTTGTTTTCAGTGTTTAGATTATTACTATCTAAGCCTTTAGAAAAAAAACCGGTAAATTACCGGTAACCCGATAATAATTTTTTTTTTACCGAATTACCGGTTTTTTAAAATATCAGTAAATTTACTAGCACTAATTTCTAATCACTGCGTTACGGCGGCACAAATTTGATAAATATATATTAAGGTGGAGTGAAAATAAATTTTTTCAAGTTGAAACTGTTCTCCCTAATTTCTATATTTGTTTTAGGGAAACTAAAAAAAAGAGTTGGTAATAAACTAGAAATGTAATAGGCTAAAAGTGCATTCGAAAATAAGGATACTACAAATCATTATATGGAATAAAAATTTCAAATAGGGAAAAATCAGAAAGTTTGTCTAACTTGGCCAAATATTGCTGCAGGGGATAATACTTGTCTAACTTTGCTCATCTTTTTTTTTAGTTTTCTTATAACTAATATAGTAATCAGGGAGAACAACGGAATTTTTGAAAAAATATTTTTTTTTCTTCACCCTAGTATATATGTAGTTGTGTGCAAGCGTTTGCGGCCGGTAGCAATTTTTATTCTAAATTATTTTATTATTCAAATTTTTATTCATTATGATCTCATAATGATTAAATTATGACATATAGGAAACAAAATAATATAGTAACAAAAATATTATTTATGTTTGGGAATATATTTATTACTATAATACTTACACAAAAAGTTTGCGACCAATTTGTGTTATTAAAAAAGTATGAAAAATATTGAAAGGTATAAACGAACGAAAAGATTGAAGAAAAAATAAAACAAGAAAAAGAATTTAAGAATAAAACAAACAAATAGATTTAATAAAACAAAAACAAAAACAAAACAAAAAGAATCAATTAAAGGAAAATACCAAATTAAAATATAAAATTCAAAAAACGTTTGACATAATGGTAAAAAAGAACTAATTAAAACTTAAAAATAAGTCGTCACCAATTTTTCTACGCCTTTTTTTTTTCGCCAAAAATAACAAAAGATTTTATTTTTTTTGTAGATTAAGAATAACCTTTGTAGATTAGATTAACCTTTTCGTTTGCGTAAAGTTTGTTATCATTTGTGCTGTCGTTGCTAATTATTTTTATTGTTGTTCGCTGTTGTTATTAATTGAGTGTTTTCATATTATTTTAATTTATAATTTAATTTATTTAAATTTAATCCTTTTTTTTTTAATAGTTTATTTTACGCTTGCTTTTGTTTATTAATATTTCTTATAATTTTTTTGTTTGTTTGTTTACTTTATTTAGGTGTCACTCCAATGATGAGTTTTTAACTATATGAGTGGCACCTAACCTAATTTTGTAAAATTATAACATAATTTGTAATTTTTCAATTTTTGGTTGAATAAATAGACAATTTTTTTTTTTTTAATTTTTTTAGGTGCCCTAAGAAGTCCTAACGGTCTTGTCACAGAGCACCGCGGATAAGCCTTTAATAGGAAGCTCACGGCTCCTTCCTACTTTTAGATTGAATAAAAAACAAAACAAAGTTGAGATAATTTTCTTAGTTGCATACAACAATTTAAGAACTTGCCTACAAAATTCTTTTTGTAGAAAAAAATGCCAGCCACTCCAAGAAAAAATCAAAAACTATTAGTCCAAATATTCTATAATCAAAAATTATTGGTCCAAATATTCTTAAATCAAAAACTATTGGTCCAAATATTCTATAATATAATTTAGCTATACTTTTATATTAATACTTTGTAGCCATACTCCTAACAGTGATAACAACTGCAAAACAACGTGATATTGACTCAATTAATCGATTATAACAAGAATGTAAGATCTTATCCCATTTTTCCTTCAATGATTTAAATAATGAGGCTTTATATGAATATGAATGCTTTTGAACTAGACGATCTAGAGTTTCCCCTCAGTTCTCAATTGGGTTCAAGTCCGGTGATTGAGATGGCCATCTTGAAACCCTCAATTTTAAGTCGTAAACTACAGTTTTAACAATATGAATGTATGTTTGGGGTCATTGTATTGCTGAAATATTAAACTTTGCGGCATAAAATAACAAATCGTTTACCAAAATGTCCTTGTAAACTAACAAACAACAACAAAAAAATAGAAGCGTTCATATTTCTTTTGATCTATCCCAATGGAAAAAATTCTAGCACAGAGAAAATTCCTTAAACTATCACACATTCTCCACTAAGTTTTACAGTTAAAATTCGGTAACGAACGTCATTTCTCGTGTCGATTGGGTGTTGTCTACCATCGCTTCCAAAAAGATTACATTTAAATTTGCCTAAGAAAACTACTTTCCAGTTTTTAATTGTCCATGTTAGGTGATCTTTCCCAGTGAAAAAGCGCACATGGGATACGCGTGGATTTTTTCCACATGTAACCCATGTGGGGATTATTATTTTGTCCCATGTGGGTTTCATATGGTAAATCCCACATGGATTCCATATGGTAAATCCCATATGGGATACGCGTGGGTTTTTACCATATGTAACCCATATGGGGATTATTATTTTGTCCCATGTGGGTTTCATATGGTAAATCCCACATGGGTTTTATGTGGTAAATCCTACATGGGATATAGGTGGAAAATACTACATGTTATAGATCTTAAATGCCACAGATTTTAATCCAAATGGTATAAAAGTAGTCAATACTAGACAAATGAAAGTCCGAATGCTTCTATGATAATTTTTAAAATTCTTTTAATTTATAAATTACTTAAATAGTAATTTAAAATTAATCATCGAAGCTTTCAGAGAGGTTTAACTTAATCTGGTATTTGCTACTTTATCCCATTTGGTATTCAAAACGTGTAGCATTTTTGATCTTTTCATGTGATGTTTTCCACCTATAACCTGTGGGATTTACCTTAAACTATTATGACGAAATTTTAAAAAATTAAAAAACGTGTTGCAAAATGAATTTATTTAAAAATAAATGCTATTAATCAATACATCCAAAACGAATATTAAAAATATTATTTTTTCTTTTGCGATTTACACGCCGTTTTTTGTCAATAGAATTAATTAAATCGCTTCGGCTTGTATAATACCAAGGTTTTTAGTATCTTCTAACTATCTTCAAACATCTTCTAAAAAAAAAAAAATATAAATACAAATATATATAAATATATATATATATATAGAAAGAGAGAGAGAGAGACAGAGAGACAGAGAGAGAGAGAGAGAGAGAGAGAGAGAGAAAGCAATTTTAATAAGGAACCTTATTAGTCGAGCAATTTTAATTATTAGCCAGTTTGAAGTCATTAATGACTACAATATTTCACAAATAATTATTTCATGATTTATTACTTACAATGACTAACGTATTATGCGTAATTGAACACATATTATGCGTAATAAGCTTGAACCCATGAGAAGAATCCTGAAAAAAAGTGATCAATAAGGATAAGTAGTTAAACAAAAAAACAAAAACAAAAATGTAAAAACCTTCTTTTTCAATGATGTAGACTTCTATAATAACAGGCCTTGACATCGCGCAAAATGCCGTAAAAACTGAAGGCCGATTAAACTTTCACTTTTACTTATATTGATATATTTTTATATTAGGTAGGGTGTAATGACAGTCTATGTTTTCTAATAATAATCTCTAGTAAAAACGGAAATATAAAAAGAAAACCAAAAAATTGTTAAAAGATAATCATGCTTTTTGTATTTCAAATTTCATTAAGAATATTTATGTAATATTAAATAGTATCAATAACAAGCAGAACCATAACAAAGTATATATCTATATATTAGAAAGATAACTGTATTTTTAATTTTTTTTCCTAAAAATGGTAACAATAAAAATCACCAACAATAAAAAACACCAACAAAAGTTGATTCAAGCGAAAAAAAAGTTTTAATAATATATCTCAACAGGGTTTACTTGGCAACTTGTAGTCAATACACAAACAATCATATAAACTTTGTCGCATAGCAAAATACTCATATGCTCTACATATAATATCTGAAGTATATAAAACTTCACCAACATTATTTTTTCTCATAGCATTAAGGTGTTCGAATAGAATATTTGACAGAAGCGAACTTTCTTTATTTTTTAAAAATCTAACTGCTTCAAATAAAGCTGATTTTGTTTTTATTAACTTTAATTTGTTTACAGCTAAATATGAAATATTACAAGTTGTGCCATTATGGTTAGCTACAAACAAATAATCATTAAAAATTACTAAAACAAAAAATAATGGAACACCAAGTTTGTACATTTTTGATTGTATGTGCAAACTTTTTTTATTAAGCTGGAAAACAATAAAATTGTTATTATCACTTAACAAAGATTGAATATTGTCAAATATAAGTTCATCCTCTTTAAGAAAATCATTTAACTTATCTGGTAAAATGCTTCGAAAACCGCTTGAAGTTACATTTTTTCTAACTTTACTTGCTGGTGTGGCTAAACAACTAGGCGGAATACTTTAAAAACAGATGGTGGGTTTAAAGGTCGTTGCTTCCCATATTTGCTTTCAAAAGGTGCTTCATTTGGCCAATGCAGTTGACATAATGCTATATAGTCTGTAACAATAAAACCAGTTCTTGGGATAGCTTCACTACATCTTTTTCTCTCCTCTAGATTCTTCAGTAATTTATAAATTGATGTTTTTGTCATAGTTGAGTATTGATATTTTTGTTGTAGTTGTAATTGATATTGTAGTTGTAGTTGAATAAATTGATATCTTTGTTGTAGTTGAGATAGTTCGACTTGCAAAAAGATACACAGTATTTTAAAGGCATTTTTAAGGCATTTTAATTATTAAAAAAACTTATCGTTAGTTTGACAATATTATTACCTTACAATGTTAACGCCTTGAACCTTACAACGTTATCGTCTTGATGTTGGGCTATCTAATTTATAAACCAATCAAATTTTAAAGATTTATTAAAAAAGCGTGAACACAAACTTTCGTCTAATGTTAAAAGATGAAAATGTAAACAAAGTATTAGGAATTGGCCTTCAGTTTAACAACTTTGTTGCGCGATGTCAAGGCCTTTTATTATAGAAGGCCGCGGTCACACATAATATAATATTCTGAAACTAATAAACAAACATCTAAATTTCTATAAGTAAATTTATTCTTTGATCATTGCCTTCATATCCTATCTTATTTTCATATCATAATCTATTATGGAATTATTTATATAACATATCACAACAATATTATTAAATTTGTGATGTTCAAATATCATATGAACATTCTCTAACATGTTCATATGATATTTGAATATAGTTCTTGAGTATATTATCTGCAAACAATTGACTGATGCAAGTTCTAATGTTGTCAAAAACCAAGCATGCATGCATGGGACACTGCAGTGTCCCACAAAGAAATGCAGGTTTAAAAGTCAAATTTTGTTTTATTAAAAAAAAAAATTAAAATAGGGGGGAGATAGGGAGGTTTCTGTAACTTTTTTTATGCTCCAAAACTTTTAACTTTATATATAATAAGGTTCATAAAACTTAAGGGACTTACGAAGTACATTGAGGAACAAAAACAGGATATTTACAGAAACTTTTAAATTTTTAATCTGGAGTACCACAGTGTAATTGGGAATAAAGTCTCTGGGTCCAGTATTCAAAGTAATACGATCTAAAGTAATATATAAATTAAATAAAATGCTTTAAAATGCATGCAGTTATACATATAACTCCTGATAGTTAACTATATGTATAACTAGTTATACATAAAATTTATTATATAAACTTATTTTTTAAGGTTATGCTTGAACAAATTAGAACCAATTAATTCAAATTCAAGATTTAGTTAAAGTTCAAGTTATTTGTTCATTGTTTTTTCACTATTTTATATTTATTTGTTCAAGTTTGTTAACTAGTACTAATTCTTACTACAGTAAGAATATTTATCATTGTTGAACGTGATTTTATTAGTAACTTAACTTTAGTATCAACATATTTTGACAACACTCTTTACATTTTAAATGATGACAGCTTTACTTTTCTATTGATGTTAAATTTATTACGTTTCAATAACTCAGATTGAATTTTAACTGAATTATTGTAAGCTTTGTAAGGATTTGTTGTATCTCAAATGGTGTTGTAAATAAAGTAAAAATAATATATATATATATATATATATATATATATATATATATATATAATATATATATATATATATATATATATATATATATATATATATATATATATATATATATATAGTATTTAGGCTCTGAGATCAAACATAAATGATGCCAGTAGAGAGAGGGGCAGTGTGAGTTTAACAATAATTGACAATGGGGAGGGGATGTTGAGACCAAAATAATGTCCATTAAAAAATTGAATTAAAAAAAAAAAGTAAAATATTTTATTTAAAAAAAAAGTAAAACAATTTATGCTAGCTATGAGCAGGTTTTAGAGGTATTTACACCAACAATGTGGTCTAAAAACTTCTTGCTTTTGTTGCTTAAAACTGTAGAGGATCATAGGGAAAAACAACTTAAATTCAGAAATTAGCTTGCTTATCTGAAAGAACAATTTATGTTTGTTTTTTTTTACTTTTAGTACTGTTGAGAATAAATGTATAATTGAACCCGAAAAAAATTGATGGTATATGCATTTTTTATATTATATTAACAATTCAGATATACCATCATAATACGATAACAAAAACTGACATCATTTTTAATGGGAGATGGCAAAAAATTGACTGAGTTTGATAAAGGGTGAAGTTGTTCAATAAACCGGGTCATCATCTGACATCATTATGCAAAGATGACCCTATGATTTAGGTAAAATAAGTAATCAATTTGCCATATTTCTCTTTAGAAAGTGTAAGAAAAAAGCATTGTTATGCTGAGAACCTACCTATTGAGCAAGCTTTGACCACCTATTTTATAAATTTGAGAGACAGAAGTGGAAATGCGAATCGCAAAAGAACTAATAACAATGCTCTAAATTGATTTTAACTTTGTAGACTAACATTAATATAGTATTTAGTAATAATAAATGAAGTTTACATGATTTTTATAATTTGTATTTATTTCAACTAATTATTAGTTGTCAGTCTCCATTTTATAAAATGAATTAAAAAACTATTTATTTATAGTACAATAATAATACATAAATACTAGTTTCCTAATGCTATTATCATCACAATGTTAATGGTATTCGTTTTAAAGTGAAATTTTGTATTAATTTTATTGTTTTAATGTTATATTTATATATATATATATATATATATATATATATATATATATATATATATATATATATATATATATATATATATATATATGTATATATATATATATGTATATATATATATATATATATATATATATATATATGTATGTATGTATGTATGTATGTATGTATGTGTATATATATATATATATATACATTATATATATATATAAATATGTGTATATATATATATATATATATATATATATATATATATATATTATTTTTACTTTATTTACAACAACATTTGATATACAACAAACCCCTACAAAGCTTACAATAATTCAGTTAAAATTCAATCTGAGTTATTGAAACGTAATAAATTTAACATCAATAGAAAAGTAAAGCTGTCATCATTTAAAGTATAAAGGGTGTTGTCAAAATATGTTGATAGTAAAATTAAGTTACTAATAAAATCACGTTCAACAATGATAAACATTCTTACTGTAGTAAAATATAGTACTAACTTATAAATTTGAACAAATAAATATAAAATTAACAAAAACAATGAATAAATAAGAACATTAACTTGAACGTTAACTAAATCTTGAATTTGAATTAATTGGTACTAATTTGATCACGTATAACCTTAAAAAATAAGTTTTTATAACAAATTATATCTATAACTTGTTATACATATAGTTAACTATCAGGAGTTATATGTATAACTATATGCATTTTAAAGCATATTATTTTATTTAAACATTACTTAGATCATATTACTTTGAAAACTGAACCCAGAGGCTTTATTCTCAATAACACTGTGGTACTCCAGTGTTATTGAGAATAAAGCCTCTGGGTTCAGTTTTCTGTGGTTCTGTGGTACTGTGGGACACTGCATGCAAGATTGGTTTTTGACAACATTTCAACTTGCATCAGTTAATTGTTTGCAAATAATTTACTCAAGATCTATATTCAAATAACTATTATATTATCCTAATAATACGTCTATTTGCACAAATTTTAATCTTATTTCTATAAAGAAAGATAAAAATTGTTCGTGGTACTTATATACATACATATTATATACATACATATATATTACATACTTGCTTGCCATTCTCTTTATTAATATAAAATATTTTCACACAATATAAACGTAACGCAATGCAATTTTGATTTAAAATTTTTTTTTTTAGTTTCCAGCTTTTAAATTAATTTCCATGCAAATCCCACAGGAAACCCACGTGGGATTTCCCATGTGTGTAAATACCATATGGTTCCCACATGTAACCCATGTGGGATTACCCACATGGGTTTAAGGTGACAAATTTCCATACGGATACCACATGGGAAAATCCGTCCCACATAAATCCCATCAATCCCACACGGAACCCACGCGGAACCCATGTGGGACGCGGTTTTATTTTTCACTGGGTTGGCAATTTGTAACCAGCACGGAAACTTTTGCACGTGAAAACATAACAGTTATTACTATATTATTATGTTTCCTATATTTCATACGCTAACATCCTATAGTAATTAAATTTTTTTAGCCATTTTTAAATATAAATTGTTATTTTCTCTCAATACGTGCCAATAGATAAATATGTTTTAATATATTTGTTCATGATATGTATATTATATATGTGCGTTTACATACACACATACATATGTGTGTTTACATACACACATATATATACACACGTGTGTATATGTATGTATTATATATATATATATAAGTGTGTATATGTATATGTGTGTAAATGTGTGTGTAGATATACATATATATATATATATATATATATATATATATATATATATATATATATATATATATATATATATATATATATATATATATATATATATATATATATATATATATATATATATATATATATATATACATATATATATATATATATATATATATATATATATATATATATATATATATATATATATATATATATATATATATATAATGTTAGTGTATTCTACAAATAGAGTGGTCAATGTTCTTAAAGAACAAAGCAACAATCAATTAGTAAAAAAACTAGTTTTCTTCAACAAGTCTTTTCGCTATCTAGGCTCAGGCTCGCCAGTAGGCTCATCAGGAAGCCTTTACATATATATAGGGGAAGTAGCGACATACCCGCCCCCGTAAAGTTTGGATTAATATTATATGAAAATAAAAACTAAATGTGTGTTTTTAACAGTTTATTTCAATAACCACATTATTAGGCTTTATATTGATGCAATTAAGAAAAAAATTAAACGGTTTTTGAAAATGTTATTACCCAAAAATTACACTTAGTGAAAAAAACGGTTTTGCCCCCGATTGTGAGGCACAACCGCACCCTCACAAAAATCGTTGGGGTACACTTTTCTTGGTACATCTTCTTTACAATTATCACAGCTCAGATTATTCGCTGATTTTGCTGCACGTTTGCATACTATGTAGGCATTCTTTGATTTACAGACTGATTTTTCTCATTCGATATACTCTTAGCTTTATATTTTAAGCAAAAACTCATTGATGAAATTTAAAAAAAAAATACGAAATCTAGTTTCCAATATCTCAAAACAAAACTGTTTCTATTCAAGTTGTTACATAAATGCATTCAAGTGTGACGGTTGTAATTATTGTTATTCGTAATTACCTAACTTTGATAAATATCAAAAGTGTGCAGTTGTGCTTCCTGTGCTTCTCTGCAGTTCTGCCTCAGAGGACAGTTTTTAGAAAGAATACAGTTTCATAGCTTGCTCATTAGGTTATGTTGATTTAAAAAAATGGTTTTCACTTGATGAAATAACGCTGATAACACATATCTTTAACACTAAAACCAAATATTGCTTAATCCTCAAAAGAAAGGTCTGGAAAAATGTGATGTAAATATAATATTTTTATCAAAATAAACATTATTATGCACAATTTCTCAAAAACGTAACAGGCACTCCACTTGACATAAGCGAAATAAAGGAAACTGTTTTACTAACGCGTGGTATGTTTTTTGCCATATTAACAGATAATATTTTTAGGGAAATGTTAAAAAAAGGTTCACACCTATATAGTAAAAACTTTTTTAGATGTTTTAAAAATAACTTTAGAATTGTAAATTCAAAATAAGTTGGTAATTTATAAAATAATTTCAAAATTAATTTTATTATCAAGTTTTTTTTAAATAAATCAAATATGTATAACCTTGTTGTGCTTTTTTTCTTGTATTGAAGTATCTCCTAAAACCTTTTATTGCTTTGACCAAGTTTTTTTCTACTATTTAAAAATGTAAAAACAAATGTTTCTTATTTTCCGGGAAATGCCACAACATTAAAGTAATTAAATTTAAACAGTCAACAGCCTAAACACCTAAAAAGATTTTTTACCAACACGAGCTTGTACTAAAGTTATTTTTCAAAGATCAGTTTTTTAACCACTGAAATGTCATATAAAAGAAAAACTCATCAAGATTTTCGACAGTCTTTATGCTTCTTTTGTTTTTTTAAATGTGACAGCATATTTCTGATTTCATCAAGGAAAAAATACTAGGTATTTTTTCTGGAAATTCCATTGATTTTAAGGATGATAGAGCCCATTGAGCATATGTAATTCCTGCAGAGCAATGGTACAAAAGCATGGCAAAGGAGATAGAAACTTGCCTCTTCCCAAGCTACATGACTTTAATAAAGTGATTATTAGATCACAGACCAGAGGACTTGATTCTTGTAATTGTTTAATTTGCCAGATTTGTCAAATAAAAGGACATTTTATAAAGCTCACTTTTTCAACCAATCAAGATTTGAAAGAACCGTCAAGTAGCTTTGGTAAACTTTGTTAAAACTGTCTCAGTGTAGTCAAAAGAGGAATAACACATGATTGTTCACAAGCCACTAAGTTTGAAGAAAATGATAGCAACTGATTCCAGAACTGCTGAAAAAATTGCGTCCTCTGTAATAATTCAAAAGGTATTCTCTCCACATGGCACAATTAGGTTGAGTAGAGAAAGTGGTAAGGCTTTAACTCTAGGTCCCTCCGGAGCTCAGTGCATATCAAGAACTTCTTTAACTACTTTGGACATGTTTTAAGTTCAAATCAATACTGATCTTTCAAATAAAAAGATGCAAGAACTGGCTGTAACATTAAACAAGACTACAAGTTCAAAAATTGTTGAAACAAAATTTAGGGAAAATTTCACAACGACTGGTTGAAAGGTTGAAAGTTCAATCAAAGTTCCCAAAATCTCACTTACAAGGCCATTTACAAAAACTGATTATTTGGTAAAGGTTGTTCACTGCAAGGGTTTAGAGGATTTTTACAACTCAATTCTCAGAGTTTGAGCAATCTTTTCACCGCCTCTCACCAAACTAGGTATTGTTGGTGGAGGATCTTTCCTCAAGTTCAGCTTGAGTGTTATCTCCAATGGTGGATGTCAAAATGTCAAAAAAAGTTCAGCCTCAAATGACAAAAACTTACTGACTGTAGAACATGGAAAAGAAACAAATGCCAAGTGTCATCTACTTGTTACTGTTGCTGAAATGTTTCAGAAACTTATGAAAATTTAAAAAATATTTTAAGTTTATTTGGTAAAATTGATGTGCCTTTCTTTATTGCATGTGACATAAAGTTAGCCAATATCATCTGTGGCATTTAGTATCACTCAAGCAAACACCCTTGCTGTTGGTGTGATGTTAAATCTAGTGGCCTCAAAGTACAGGGAACTCCAAGAAACTTCAGATCCATTAGGATGCAAAACATTCATTGAGAAAGAGAATAGAAAAATTTGCGCAAAGGATTTTTATAATGATTTCATAACTCATTGTTTGACCAAGAAGATGTCAAACAAGTTATTGTGTTTATTCCCCCAATGGAACTTCATCTTCTTCTTTGAATTGTAAATCATCTTTATAAATCAATGCTAAAGATATGGCTTAAGGCAAAGATTGGCTATTACTTCTCAAATTTAAATTACAACCTTATCATGGTGGAGAGTTTGTTGGGAATGATTTTTATAAGCTTCTGAAGAATATGGATGTTTTGCAAAGAATTATTGAAAGAGAAAAGGCAGACCATATGCTTGGTTTTGTGAAAACATTCCAACATTTTAAGAATGTTGTTTGCTCCTATTTTGGAAGGACATTAAATTCTGCATATGTTCAACATGTAAAAGACTTTAAGAACTCATATCTTCAACTCCCCGTTTCAGTCACCCCAAAAGCCCATGCAGTGTTCTACAATGTTCCTGAATTTATTGCTCTAAAAAGTACACAGGAACATCCCAGTGAAAAAGCGCACATGGGATACGCGTGGATATTTCCACATGTAACCCATGTGGGGATTATTATTTTGTCCCATGTGGGTTTCATATGGTAAATCCCACATGGATTCCATATGGTAAATCCCATATGGGATACGCGTGGGTTTTTACCATATGTAACTCATATGGGGATTATTATTTTGTCCCATGTGGGTTTCATATGGTAAATCCCACATGGGTTTTATGTGGTAAATCCTACATGGGATATAGGTGGAAAATACTACATGTTATAGATCTTAAATGCCACAAATTTTAATCCAAATGGTATAAAAGTAGTCAATACTAGACAAATGAAAGTCTGAATGCTTCTATGATAATTTTTAAAATTCTTTTAATTTAAAAATTACTTAAATAGTAATTTAAAATTATTCATCGAAGCTTTCAGAGAGGCTTAACTTAATCTGGTATTTGCTACTTTATCCCATTTGGTATTCAAAACGTGTAGCATTTTTGATCTTTTACATGTGATGTTTTCCACCTATAACCTATGTGGGATTTACCTTAAACTATTATGACGAAATTTTATAAAATTAAAAAACGTGTTGCAAAATGAATTTATTTAAAAATAAATGCTACTAATCAATACATCCAAAACGAATATTAAAAATATTATTTTTTCTTTCGCGATTTACACGCCGTTTTTTGTCAATTGAATTAATTAAATCGCTTCGGCTTGTATAATACCAAGGTTTTTAGTATCTTCTAACTTTCTTCAAACATTTTCTAAAAAAAAAAAGAAAAATAAAATTATATATATATATATATATATATATATATATATATTTATATATATATATATATATATATATATATATAGAGAGAGAGAGAGAGAGAGAGATAGAGAGAGAGAGAGAGAGAGAGAGAGAGAGAGAGAGAGAGAGAGAGAGAGAGAGAGAGCAATTTTAATAAGGAACCTTATCAGTCGAGCAATTTTAATTATTTGCCAGTTTGAAGTCATTAATGACTACAATATTTCACAAATAATTATTTCCTAATTTATTACTTACAATGACTAACGTATTATGCGTAATTGAACACATATTATGCGTATTGAGCTTGAACCCCTGAGGAGAATCCTGAAAAAAAGTGATCAATAAGGATAAGTAGTTAAACAAAAAAACAAAAACAAAAATGTAAAAACCTACTTTTTCAATGATGTAGACTTCTATAATAACAGGCCTTGACATCGCGCAAGATGCCGTAAAAACTGAAGGCCGATTAAACTTAAACTTTTACTTATATTGATATATTTTTATATTAGGTAGGGTGTAATGGCAGTCTATGTTTTCTAATAATAATCTCTAGTAAAAACGGAAATATAAAAAGAAAACCAAAAAATTGTTGAAAGATAATCATGCTTTTCGTATTTCAAATTTCATTAAGAATATTTATGTAATATTAAATAGTATCAATATTAAGCAGAACCATAACATAGTATATATCTATATATTAGAAAGATAACTGTATTTTTAATTTTTTTTGCTAAAAATGGTAACAATAAAAATCACCAACAATAAAAAACACCAACAAAAGTTGATTCAAGCAAAAAAAAGTTTTATCAATATATCTCAACAGGGTTAAAGTCCTTATACTTGGCAACTTGTAGTCAATACACAAACAATCATATAAACTTCGTCGCATAGCAAAATACTCATATGCTCTACATATTATATCTGAAGCATATAAAACTTCACCAACATTAACTTTTCTCATAGCATTAAGGTGTTCGAATAGAATATTTGACTGAAGCGAACTTTCTTTATTTTTTAAAAATTTAACTGCTTCAAATAAAGCTGATTTTGTTTTCATTAACTTTAATTTGTTTACAGCTAAATATGAAATATTACAAGTTGTGCCATTATGGTTAGCTACAAATGAATAATCCTTGAAAATTACTAAAATAAATAATGGAACACCAAGTTTGTACATTTTTGATTGTATGTGTAAACTTTTTTTATTAAGCTGGAAAACAATAACATCGTTATTATCACTTAACAAAGATTGAATATCGTCAAATATAAGTTCATCCTCTTTTAAAAAATCATTCAACTCATCTGGTAAAATGTTTCGAAAACCGCTTGAAGTTACATTTTTTCTAACTTTACTTGCTGGTGTGGCTAAACAACTAGGCGGAATATTTTAAAAACAGGTGGTGGGTTTAAAGGTCGTTGCTTCCCATATTTGCTTTCAAAAGGTGCTTCATTTGGCCAATGCAGTTGACATAATGCTGTATAGTCTGTAACAATAAAACCAGTTCTTGGGATAGCTTCACTACATCTTTTTCTCTCCTCTTGATTCTTCGGGAATTTATAAATTGATATTTTTGTTGTAGTTGTAATTGATATTGTAGTTGTAGTTGTATAAATTGATATTTTTGTTGTAGTTGAGATAGTTCGACTTGCAAAGAGATAAACAGCATTTTAAAGGCATTTTCAAGGCATTTTAATTATTAAAAAAACTTATCGTTAGTTTGACAATATTATTACCTTACAATGTTAATGCCTTGAACCTTACAACGTTATCGTCTTGATGTTGGGCTATCTAATTTATAAACCAATCACATTTTAAAGATTTATTAAAAAAGCACAAACTTTCGTCTAATGTTAAAAGATGAAAATGTAAAACACAGTATTAGGAATTGGCCTTCAGTTTAACATATTTGTTGCGCGATGTCAAGGCCTGTTATTATAGAAGGCCGCAGTCACACATAATATAATATTCTGAAACTAATAAACAAACATCTAAATTTCTATAAGTAAATTTATTCTTTGATCATTGCCTTCATATCCTATCTTATTTTCATATCATAATCTAATATGGAATTATTTATATAACATATCACAACAATATTATTAAATTTGTGATATTTAAATATCATATGAACATTCTCTAACATGTTCATATGATATTTGAATAAATTTCTTGAGTATATTATCTGCAAACAATTGACTGATGCAAGTTCTAATGTTGTCAAAAACTAAGCATGCATGCATGGGACACTGCAGTGTCCCACAAAGAAATGCAGGTTTGAAAGTCAAATTTTCTTTATTAAAAAAAAAAAAATTAAAATAGGGGGAGATAGGGAGGTTTCTGTAACTTTTTTTAGGCTCCTAAACTTTTAACTTTATATATAATAAGATTCATAAAACTTAAGGGACTTACGAAGTACATTGAGGAACAAAAACAGGATATTTACAGAAACTTTTAAATTTTTAATCTGGAGTACCACAGTGTAATTGGGAATAAAGTCTCTGGGCCCAGTATTCAAAGTAATATGATCTAAAGTAATATATAAATTAAATAAAATGCTTTAAAATGCATGCAGTTATACATATAACTCCTGATAGTTAACTATATGTATAACTAGTTATACATAAAATTTATTATATATACTTATTTTTTAAGGTTATGCTTGAACAAATTAGAACCAATTAATTCAGATTCAAGATTTAGTTCAAGTTCAAGTTACTTGTTCATTGTTTTTTCACTATTTTATATTTATTTGTTCAAATTTGTTAACTAGTACTAATTCTTACTACAGTAAGAATATTTATCATTGTTGAACGTGATTTTATTAGTAACTTAAATTTACTATCAACATATTTTGACAACACCCTTTACATTTTAAATGATGACAGCTTTTCTATTGATGTTAAATTTATTACGTTTCAATAACTCAGATTGAATTTTAACTGAATTATTGTAAGCTTTGTAAGGGGTTTGTTGTATCTCAAATGGTGTTGTAAATAAAGTAAAAATAATATATATATATATATATATATATATATATATATATATATATATATATATATATATATATATATATATATATATATATATATATGTATATAAATATAAATATATATATGTATATATATATATATATATATATATATAAATATATATATATATATATAAATATATATATATTTAAATATAAATATAAAAATATATATATATATATATATATATATATATATATATGTATATATATATATATATATATATATATATATATATATATATATATATATATATATATATATAGTATTTAGGCTATGGGATCATCCATAAATGATGCCAGTAGATAGAGGGGCAGTGTGAGTTTAACAATAATTGACAATGGGGAGGGGATGTTGAGACCAAAATAATGTCAATTAAAAAATTGAATTAAAACAAAAAGTAAATTATTTTATTTTAAAAAAAGTAAAACAATTTATGCTAGCTATGAGCAGGTTTTAGAGGTATTTACACCAACAATGTGGTCTAAAAACTTCTTGCTTTTGTTGCTTAAAACTGTAGAGGATCATAGAAAAAACAATTTAAATTCAGTAATTAGCTTGCTTATCTGAAAAAACAATTTGTGTTTTTTTTTTTTACTTTTAGTACTGTTGAGAATAAATGTATAATTGAACCAGAAAAAATTGATAGTATATGCATTTTTTATATTATATTAACAATTCAGATATACCATCATAATATGATAACAAAAACTTACATCATTTTCAATGGGAGATGGCAAAAAATTGACTGAGTTTGATAGATGCATAGATAATCCTATGATTTAGGTAAAAATAAGTAATCAATTTGCCATATTTCACTTTAGAAAGTGTAAGAAAAAAGCATTGTTATGCTGAGAACCTACCTATTGAGCAAGCTTTGACCATCTATTTTATAAATTTGAGAGACAGAAGTGGAAGTGCAAATCGCAAAAGAACTAATAACAATGCTCTAAATTGATTTTAACTTTGTAGACTAACATTAATATAGTATTTAGAAATAATAAATGAAGTTTACATGATTTTTATAATTTGTATTTATTTCCATTAATTATCAGTTGTCAGTCTCTATTTTATAAAATGAATTAAAAAACTATTTATTTATAGTATAATATTAATACATAAATACTAGTTTCCTAATGCTATTATCACCACAATGTTAATGGTATTCGTTTTAAAGTGAAATTTTGTATCAATTTTATTGTTTTAATGTTGTATATATATATATAATATATATATATATATATATATATATATATATATATATATATATATATATATATATATATATATATTATTTTTACTTTATTTAAAACACCATTTGATATACAACAAACCCCTACATAGCTTACAATAATTCAGTTATGATACAATCTGAGTTATTGAAACGTAATAAATTTAACGTCAATAGAAAAGTAAAGCTGTCATCATTTAAAATGTAAAGGGTGTTGTCAAAATATGTTGAAAAATAAAATTAACAAATAAAATCACGTTCAACAATGATAAACATTCTTACTGTAGTAAGAAATAGTACTAATTAACAAATTTGAACAAATAAATATAAAATTAACAAAAACAATGAATAAATAAGAACTTTAACTTGAACTTTAACTAAATCTTAAATTTGAATTAATTGGTACTAATTTGTTCAAGCATAACCTTAAAAAATAAGTTTCTATAACAAATTATATGTATAACTAGTTATACATATAGTTAACTATCAGGAGTTATATGTATAACTATATCAGGAATTATATGTATAACTATATCAGGAGTTATATGTATAACTATATCAGGAGTTATATGTATAACTATATGCATTTTAAAGTATACTATTTTATTTAAACATTACTTTAGATTATATTACTTTGAAAACTGGACCCAGAGGCTTTATTCCCAATAACACTGTGGTACTCCAGATTAAAAATTGAAAAGTTTCTGTTAATATCCTGTTTTTGTTCCTCAATGTAGTTTGTAAGTCCCTTAAGTCATAAGGACCTTATTATATCTAAAGTTAAAAGTTTTGGAGCATAAAAAAAGTTACAGAAACTTATCTCCCTCACAACAACAACAACAACAAAAAGCAATATATTTACCAGAAATATAGATGTTTTACATAAGAATATTATACGTTATAAAAAATATTTGTACAGTCTACATTCTGGATGGTTCACTTTCATATAGCTAGGCTAAATCGAGGAGAGCGACCATGAACAAAACAAAAACACCACCCACCACCACCACCCTATTTTTTTCTTTTTTAACAAAGAAAATTGGGAATTCTTTGACTTTCAAACCTGCATTTCTTTGTGGGACACTGTAGTGTTCCATGCATGCATGCTTGGTTTTTGACAACATTTGAACTTTCATCAGTTAATTGTTTGCAGATAATATACTCAAGATCTATATTCAAATAACTATTATATATTCCTTATAATACGTCTATTTGCACAAATCTTAATCTTATTTCTATAAAGAAAGATAAACATTATTCGTGGTACTTACATACTTGCTTGCCATTCTCTATATTAATATAAAATATTTTCACACAATATTAACGTAACGCAATGCAATGTCGATTTAAAAATTTTTATTTAGTTTTTTTTTTAAAGTTTTTTTTTAGTTTCCAGCTTTCAAATTAATTCCCATGCAAATCCCACATGAAACCCACGTGGGATTTCCCATGTGTGTAAATACCATATGGTTCCCACATGTAACCCATGTGGGATTACCCACATGGGTTTAAGGTGACAAATTTCCATACGGATACCACATGGGAAAATCCGTCCCACGTAAATCCCATTAATCCCACACGGAACCCACGCGGAACCCATGTGGGACGCGGTTTTATTTTTCACTGGGATGGGCTAGGTACAAAAGAAACCCTGATCACCCTGGTTATGGAGGCCAGTTACTGAAATGTGTTATTGACTATAACAGCAAGCGTCTTTGAATTCAATTTTTTAAATAATTCATTTTTTTTAAACAGTTAAACAGTGATTTCTAGAATTTCATTCTAGAAATACTTGATATAACATTTGTTGATGAGAAACATTCTTGTCTGAAATTTTTGCTTATATTATAAACTATATTAATTTTTTTATGGTTTCATAAAATATCATAAGTTTACAAAAAATTAATCAGAAGTATATACCATATTTTTCAAGTACGAAATAAAAAAATTTCAACAACAATTTGAAGAAAAAGAAATAAACATCATAACACCACTATAAAGTAATTTTTTTTTATGGGAAATTATTTCATATCTGTATGTATGTGTATGTGTATGTGTATTCAATGGGAGATTAAGGTTAAATGGGATTTTCTTTTGTTTGATATCTTGTTAAAACCCATTTCAGTAAAGATATATTTCTTATTTAAATGAAAAAAGTTATTATTATTGTGTATATTTTCAATATTTGGTCAATCATTTTAAACAAAAACCAAGTGTCTTCATTCTATTAAATTTTGAAACTTCCATAGTCGATATTAAGGTTAGAATAAAAACGTAAAGCATCTGTTGTGTCTTTTTTTATAGAGACTTTTAGCGCCTTACCCTATACTTTAGGTCCCTGTACACAAACCACAACCCAGTGAAAAAGCGCACATGGGATACGCGTGGATTTTTTCCATATGTAACCCATGTGGGAATTATTATTTTGTCCCATGTGGGTTTCATATGGTAAATCCCACATGGTAAATCCCATATGGGATACGCGTGGGTTTTTACCATATGTAACCCATATGGGGATTATTATTTTGTCCCATGTGGGTTTCATATGGTAAATCCCACATGGGTTTTGTGTGGTAAATCCTACATGGGATATAGGTGGAAAATACTACATGTTATAGATCTTAAATGCCACATATTTTAATCCAAATGGTATAAAAGTAGTCAATACTAGACAAATGAAAGTCCGAATGCTTCTATGATAATTTTTAAAATTCTTTTAATTTAAAAATTACTTAAATAGTAATTTAAAATTAATCATCGAAGCTTTCAGAGAGGTTTAACTTAATCTGGTATTTGCTACTTTATCCCATTTGGTATTCAAAATGTGTAGCATTTTTGATCATTTACATGTGATGTTTTCCACCTATAACCTGTGCGATTTACCTTAAACTATTATGACGAAATTTTATAAAATTAAAAACCGTGTTGCAAAATGAATTTATTTCAAAATAAATGCTATTAATTAATACATCAAAAAAAAAAATTAAGAATATTATTTTTTCTTTTGCGCTTTACACGTCGTTTTTTATCGATTGAATTAATTAAATCGCTTCGGCTTGCATAATACCAAGATTTTTAGTATCTTCTAACTTTCTTCAAACATTTTCTAAAAAAAAAAAATAAATACAAATATATATATATATATATATATATATATATATATATATATATATATATATATATATATATATATATATATATATAAAGAGAGAGAGAGAGAGAGAGAGAGAGAGAGAGAGAGAGAGAGAGAGAGAGAGAGAGAGAGAGAGAGAAAAAAAACAATTTTATTGTGAAATGTTGTAGTCATTAATGATTTCAACCTGGCTAATAATTAAAATTGCTCGACCTTATTAGTCGAGCAATTTTAATTATTAGCCAGGTTGAAATCATTAATGATTACAACATTTCACAAATAATTATTTTCTAATTTATTACTTACAATGACTAACGTATTATGGGTAATTGAACACATATTATGCGTAATGATCTTGAACCCATGAGGAGAATCCTGAAAAAAAGTGATCAATTAGGATAAGTAGTTAAACAAAAAAACAAAAACAAAAATGTAAAAACCTACTTTTTCAATGATGTAGACCTTGGGTGCAATAGCCAGTGGATGCAAAAATATCTTTACTTTTTCGTCATACACACGGCCTTCTATAATAACAGGCCTTGACATCGCGCAAAATGCCGTAAAAACTGAAGGCCGATTAAACTTTCACTTTTACTTATATGATATATTTTTATATTAGGTTGGGTCTAATGGCAGTCTATGTTTTCTAAAAATAATCTCTAGTAAAGACGGAAATATAAAAAGAAAACCAAAAAATTGTTAAAAGATAATCATATTTTTCGTATTTCAAATTTCAGTAAGAAAATTTATGTAATATTAAATAGTATCAATAACAAGCAGAACTATAACAAAGTATATATCTATATATTAGAAAGATAAGTGTATTTTTAATTTTTTTTGCTAAAAATGGTAACAATAAAAATTACCAACAATAAAAAACACCAACAAAAGTCGATTCAAGCAAAAAAAAAGTTTTATCAATACATCTCAACAGGGTAAATATTTACAAATCCAAACATATTGGGAGACATATAGGCTAATGAGAAAATAAAAAATATAACAAGTAAATAGCATAATAAAATACAAAACTAATTTTCACATAAATTATGATAGCTTTAGTACTTCGGGAGTGGTAATTAGTGAGTAATTCTTTAGCAGTTTTTTTGTGATTTTAAATCTATATTTAGCAGCAATAAACTGAAACTGAGTAACAAAGAATGTTCTGCATAAAGGGTCAGTAGCACCTTGAACCCATCTCTATATATATATAAAAAAAAAGCAAAATATTGACCATTAGACAAGAGTATCAGAAGGAATTTCAAGTCCGCCTCTGTTTAGGCTATACAGATAACTTCCATATTTATAATAATAATTGGTAGAATCATCATAAATTTTTATTTCGCTTTTTTGCACATAGCCAGCTATGTAAACTATAGCCACTAATGTAGATTTATTAACTGAGCTTTCAAGATCATGTATATTATCTAGAAGTTCTTTTTCATCAGTAGAAATATCTCTAAAACATATGTCACAAGTATGACCATCAATACCATCAACAGGAATGTTAAGTTGTAATATCAATTTAGTATGTTGAATATTAATTTTTTCAATTACAGATTTAGCGTTTATAAAGTAAGTACCTCCAGATCCCTGTCGAAGCTTAGAAAAAGCTTTTTCAAGTGGATCTGTTGAAAACCAACCTAATAAGACATACTTTGCTCCATTACTCAACAAAGTTTCTACAAGATCAATAAAGCCATAACATGAATGCGCTATTGCATTGCTAGTATCTAGCGTAAGCTGTTTTACACGCTTACCTGTAGGTTTCATAAAATTTGACAGTTCAGCAATATCTCGTAGCAGTTGTAACTGTTGATCACCAACTGAGTGGATTTCTCCGCATAATTCATTTCTAAACCGAATGCCAGCACCAGGTGCTTTGACATTAACAACATTCGAAAAAAAAATTTTTTTTTCAATAAATACAACAGTACCTTCAAATGCTTTATTTTCAATCTCTAGATGCGTTCTTAAGGCAGCTACTGTTTCTTCACAAAAAACAGACAAACAAAACTTTACAGATTGTCTCTCTATTGGTTTTGGACAAACTGATTTAGCTGTGAGTTTAGAGAGTTTAAAAAGACAATTGCACTCAGTTTTTAAATTAAAGTTTTAGATTAAAAGAACTGGCTTTGGGTAAGTGGAGTGATTTAGAAAAGTTTATAAATTACTCCACTTAGCCAAAGCCAGTTCTTTATTGTTTAAAAATTGAAGTTCGTCAGTCTTTTCTGTCAACCAATTGTTTCGTATAGATTTTAAGAGATGCACATAATCATAAAAAAAATATATACCTGATCTTGTTAACCATGGTTTACTATCAACTGTTTTAAACATTCCAAAAAATCTTTGATTTACACGGTTACCACCAGTAATTATTACCAATGTCTTACTATTTTTAATATTATTTATCGTATGAACAATTTCTTGACATTGAGAAAACTAAAATTCAGAGGAACAATTTGCAACAGGTTGAGCTCTACAAATAAATTCTGAACCTCCAAAAAGACATTTAATCATAAATGATAAAATTATTTTAGCTAACTTTTCAGGGTAGTTTAATGCTTGACCAAACAAAGCACCTCTTTAGTAAAGTAATGAAGCTTTGACATAGACCTCATCAATTAGTAGTATGGAAGTTCTTTTCAATGGATTTAAATTCATAAAAATACTATTTATGAAACTTAGGTCCTCCATTGAGCTTATTTTTGAAGTCAATCTTGTTAAAGTCCTTATACTTGACAACTTGTAGTCAATACACAAACAATCATATAAACTTCGTCGCATAGCAAAATACTCATATGCTCTACATATAATATCTGGAGTATATAAAACTTCACCAACATTAACTTTTCTCATAGCGTTAAGGTGTTCGAATAGAATATTTAACTGAAGCGAACTTTCTTTATTTTTTAAAAATCTAACTGCTTCAAATAAAGCTGATTTTGTTTTTATTAACTTTAATTTGTTTACAGCTAAAGATGAAATATTACAAGTTGTGCCATTATGGTTAATTACAAATGAATAATCATTGAAAATTACTAAAATAAATAATGAAACACCAAGTTTGTACATTTTTGATTGCATGTGTAAACTTCTTTTATTAAGCTGGAAAACAATAACATCGTTATTATCACTTAACAAAGATTGAATATCGTCAAATATAAGTTCATCCTCTTATAGAAAATCATTTAACTCATTTGGTAAAATGCTTCAAAAACTGCTTGAAGTTACAGTTTTTCTAACTTAACTTGCTGGTGTGGCTAAACAGCTAGGCGTAAAATTTTAAAAACAGATGGTGGGTTTAAAGGTCGTTGCTTCCCATATTTGCTTTCAAAAGGTGCTTTATTTGGCCAATGAAGTTGACATACTGCTGTATAGTCTGTAACAATAAAACCAGTTCTTGGGATAGCTTCACTACATCTTTTTCTCTCCTCTAGATTCTTTGGGAATTTATAAATTGATATTTTTGTTGCAGTTGAGTATTGATATTGTAGTTGTATAAACTGATATTTTTGTTGTACTTGAGATAGTTCGACTTGCAAAAAAATACACAGCATTTTAAAGGCATTTTAATTATTAAAAAAACTTACCGTTAGTTTGACAATACTATTATCTTACAATGTAACGCCTTGAACCTTACAACATTATCGTCTTGAAGTTGCAATATCTAATTTATAAACCAATCAAGTTTTAAAGATTTATTAAAAAAGCATGAACACAAACTTTCGTCTAATGTTAAAAGATGAAAATGTAAACACAGTTTTAAGAATTGGCCTTCAATTTAACAACTTTGTTGCGCGATGTCAAGGCCTGTTATTATAGAAGGCTGTGGTTACACATAATATAATATTCTGAAACTAATAAACAAACATCTAAATTTCTATAAGTAAGTTTATTCTTTGATCATTGCCTTCATATCCTATCTTATTTTCATATCATAATCTATTATGGTATTATTTATATAACATATCACAACAATGTTATTTAATTTGTGATGTTCAAATATCGTATGAACATTCTCTAACATGTTCATATGATATTTGAATATAGTTCTTGAGTATATTATCTGCAAACAATTGACTAATGCAAGTTCAAATGTTGCCAAAAACCAAGCATGCATGCATAGGACACTGCAGTGTCCCACAAAGAAATGCTGGTTTGAAAGTCAAATTTTCTTTATTAAAAAAAAAAAAAAAAAAAATAGGAGGGAGATATGGAGGTTTCTGTAACTTTTTATGCTCCAAAACTTTTAATTTTATATATAATAAAGTTCATAAAACTTTAGGGACTTACGAAGTACATTGAGGAACAAAAACAGGATATTTACAGAAACTTTTCAATTTTTAATCTGGAGTACCATAGTGTAATTGGGAATAAAGTCTCTGGGTCCAGTATTCAAAGTAATACGATCTAAAGTAATATATAAATTAAATAAAATGCTTTAAAATTCATGCAGTTATACATATAACTCCTGATAGTTAACTATATGTATAACTAGTTATACATAATATTTATTATATAAACTTATTTTTTAAGGTTATGCTTGAACAAATTAGTACCAATTAATTCAAATTCAAGATTTAGTTCAAGTTCAAGTTCTTATTTGTTCATTGTTTTTTCACTATTTTATATTTATTTGTTCAGATATGTTAACTAGTACTAATTCTTACTACAGTAAGAATGTTTATCATTGTTGAACGTGATTTTATTAGTAACTTAATTTTACTTTCAACATATTTTGACAACACCCTTTACATTTTAAATGATGACAGTTTTACTTTTCTATTGATGTTAAATTTATTACGTTTCAATAACTCAGATTGAATTTTAAATGAATTATTGTAAGCTTTGTAGGGGTTTGTTGTATATCAAATGGTGTTGTAAATAAAGTAAAAAGAATATATATATATATATATATATATATATATATATATATATATATATATATATATATATATATATATATATATATATATATATATATATATATATATATATATAGTATTTAGGCTATGGGATCATCCATAAATGATGCCAGTAGATAGAGGGGCAGTGTGAGTTTAACAATAATTGACAATGGGGAGGGGAAGTTGAGATCAAAATAATGTCAATTAAAAAATGGAATTAAAAAAAAAAGTAACATATTTAATTTAAAAAAAAAGTAAAACAATATATACTAGCTATGAGCAGGTTTTAGAGGTATTTACACCAACAATGTGGTCTAAAAACATCTTGCTTTTGTTGCTTAAAACTGTAGTACTGATGAGAATAAATGTATAATTGAACCAGAAAAAAATTGATGGTATATGCATTTTTTATATTATATTAACAATTCAGATATACCATCATAATATGATAACAAAAACTGACATCATTTTCAATAAGAGATGGCAAAAAATTGACTGAGTTTGATAAAGGGTGAAGGTGTTCAATAAACGGGTCATCATCTGACATCATTATGCATAGATGACCCTATGATTTAGGTAAAATAAGTAATCAATTTGCCATATTTCTCTTAAGAAAGTGTAAGAAAAAAGCATTGTTATGCTGATAACCTACCTATTGAGCAAGCTTTGACCACCTATTTTATAAATTTGAGAGACAGAAGTGGAAGTGCGAATCGCAAAAGAACTAATAACAATGCTCTAAATTGATTTTAACTTTGTCGACTAACATTAATATAGTATTTAGAAATAATAAATGAAGTTTACATGATTTTTATAATTTGTATTTACATCTATTAATTATCAGTTGTCAGTCTCTATTTTATAAAATGAATTATATATATATATATAATATATATATATATATATATATTATATATATATATATATATATAAATATATAAATATATAAATATATAAATATATATATATATATTTGTATATATATATATATATATATATATATATACATATGTATATATGTATATATATGTATATATATATATATATATATATATATATATTATTTTTACTTTATTTACAACACGATTTGATATACAACAAACCCCTACAGAGCTTACAATAATTCAGTTAAGATTCAATCTGAGTTATTGAAACGTAATAAATTTAACATCAATAGAAAAGTAAAGCTGTCATCATTTAAAATGTAAAGGGTGTTGTCAAAATATATTGAAAATAAAATTAAGTTACTAATAAAATCACGTTCAACAATGATAAACATTCTTACTTTAGTAAAAAATAGTACTAACTGATAAATTTGAACAAATAAATATAAAATTAACAAAAACAATGAATAAATAAGAACTTTAACTTGAACTTTAACTAAATCTTGAATTTGAATTAATTGGTACTAATTTGTTTAAGCATAACCTTAAAAAATAAGTTTTTATAACAAATTATATGTATATCTAGTTATACATATAGTTAACTATCAGGAGTTATATGTATAACTATATGCATTTTAAAGCATATTATTTTATTTAAGCATTACTTTAGATCATATTACTTTGAAAACTGGAGCCAGAGGCTTTATTCCCAATAACACTGTGGTACTCCAAACTAAAATTTGAAAAGTTTCTGTAAATATTCTGTTTTTGTTCCTCAATGTAGTTCGTAAGTCCCTGAAGTCTTAAGGACCTTATTATATCTAAAGTTAAAAGTTTTGGAGCATAAAAAAAGTTACAGAAACCCATCTCCATCCTACTTTTTTTTTTTTAATAAAGAAAATCGGGAATTCTTCGAGTTTCAAACCTGCATTTCTTTGTGGGACACTGCAGTGTCCCATGCATGCAAGATTGGTTTTTGACAACATTTCAACTTGCATCAGTTAATTGTTTGCAAATAACTAACACAAAATCTAAATTCAAATAACTATTATATTATCCTAATAATACGTCTATTTGCACATATCTTAATCTTATTTCTATAAAGAAAGATAAACATTATTCGTGGTACTTACATTCTTGCTTGCCATTCTCTCTATTAATATAAAATATTTTCACACAATATAAACGTAACGCAATGCAATGTCGATTTAAAAATTTTTTTTTTAGTTTTTTTTTTAGTTACCAGCTTTTAAATTAATTCCCATACAAATCCCACAGGAAACCCACGTGGGATTTCCCATGTGTGTAAATACCATATGGTTCCCATATGTAACCCATGTGGGATTACCCACATGGGTTTAAGGTAACAAATTTCCATGCGAATACCACATGGGAAAATCCGTCCCACGTAAATCCCATCAATCCCACACGGAACCCACGCGTAACCCATGTGGGACGCGGTTTTATTTTTCACTGGGAAATGTTAAAGAGCTGATTTTTTTCAGGTTATAGCTAACACATATATGTAAAGAGTTTTTGATATTTTTTAAAAACTCCATAACCCAAAAGTGAAAAAAAAAAACAAAGTTGATTTACAACGGGGCTCCAACCCAGTGAAAAAGCGCACATGGGATACGCGTGGATTTTTTCCACATGTAACCCATGTGGGAATTATTATTTTGTCCCATGTGGGTTTCATATGGTAAATCCCACATGGATTCCATATGGTAAATCCCATATGGGATACGCGTGGGTTTTTACCATATGTAACCCATATGGGGATTATTATTTTGTCCCATGTGGGTTTCATATGGTAAATCCCACATGGGTTTTATGTGGTAAATCCTACATGGGATATAGGTGGAAAATACTACATGTTAAATAGATCTTAAATGCCACATATTTTAATCCAAATGATATAAAAGTAGTCAATACTAGACAAATGAAAGTCCGAATGCTTCTATGATAATTTTTAAAATTCTTTTAATTTAAAAATTACTTAAATAGTAATTTAAAATTAATCATCGAAGCTTTCAGAGAGGCTTAACTTAATCTGTTATTTGCTACTTTATCCCATTTGGTATTCAAAACGTGTAGCATTTTTGATCTTTTACATGTGATGTTTTCCACCTATAACCTATGTGGGATTTACCTTAAACTATTATGACGAAATTTTATAAAATTAAAAAACGTGTTGCAAAATAAATTTATTTAAAAATAAATGCTACTAATCAATACATCCAAAACGAATATTAAAAATATTATTTTTTCTTTTGCGATTTACACGCCGTTTTTTGTCAATTGAATTAATTAAATCGCTTCGGCTTGTATAATACCAAGGTTTTTAGTATCTTCTAACTTTCTTCAAACATTTTCTAAAAAAAAAATATATCAATACAATAATATATAAATATAAATATATATAAATATATATATATATATATATATATATATATATAAGTATATATAAATATATATATATATATATATATATATATATATATATATATATATATATATATATATATATATATATATATATATATATATATATATATATATATATATATATATATATATATATATATATATATATACAGGGTGTTCGGGATAAATTTGACATATTAATAGTTGATTATATTTTTTTGTAGATTAGATGTATTAATACACAATACAGGTCATTTAAAAGTTTGAACCCTTATTCATTCATATAAAAGATGTCAGAAAGTATGGATGACTGTAACCCACATGAATCATGGAAGAGAATAACTTGCACCATGATGATTCGTGCCGGCCATTAAAATAAGGATAGTATGACTGCTGCACAATGCTCCCTGAACACAGTAAAAACAATCAGGTATGAACTAGAGACTTGCAATGGTGATTACGAGGATGTAGTAAGAAGAAAGATCCCTAGCAGACGATCTGATTGCGTTCGTACAGCAGAATTCCTCGCAAGTCTGCAGGAACAGGTGTTGAAGAACCCTGGCATTGGAATTCGGGTTTTGTCACGTGAAATGAATGTTGCATCCTCTGGATGCTTGTATGAGTAGTAGCGAATGTCTTCATTGAGTGCAAGCTTCATAGTAGAGGATTCTTCAACACCTGTTCCTGAAGACTTGCGAGGAATTCTGCTGTACGAACGCAATCAGATCGGCTGCTAGGGATCTTTCTTCTTACTACATCCTCGTAGTCACCATTGCAAGTCTCTAGTTCATACCTGATTGTTTTTACAGTGTTCAGGGAGCATTGGGCAGCAGTCATAATATCCTTATTTTGATGGCCGGCACGAATCATCATGATGCAAGTTATTCTCTTCCATGATTCAGGTGGGTTCCAGTCATCCATCCTTTCTGACATCTTGTATATGAATGAAGAAGGGTTCAAACTTTTAAATGACCTGTAGTGTGTATTAATACCTCTAATCTACAAAAAAATATAATCAATTATAAATATGTCAAATTTATCCCGAACACCCTGTATATATATATATATATATGGTGAGAGAGAGAGAGAGAGAGAGAGAGAGAGAGAGAGAGAGAGAAAGAGAGCAATTCTAATAAGGAACCTTATTAGTCAAGCAATTTTAATTATTAGCCAGTTTGAAGTCATTAATGACTACAATATTTCACAAATAATTATTTCCTAATTTATTACTTACAATGACTAACGTATTATGCGTAATTGAACACATATTATGCGTAATGAGCTTGAACCCCTGAGGAGAATCCCGAAAAAAAGCGATCAATAAGGATAAGTAGTTAAACAAAAAAACAAAAACAAAAATGTAAAAACCTACTTTTTTAATGATGTAGACTTCTATAATAACAGGCCTTGACATCGCGCAAAATGCCGTAAAAACTGAAGGCCGATTAAACTTTCACTTTTACTTATGTTGTTATATTATATTAGGTAGGGTGTAATGGCAGTCTATGTTTTTTAATAATAATCTCTAGTAAAAACGGAAATATAAAAAGAAAACCAAAAAATTGTTGAAAGATAATCATGCTTTTCGTATTTCAAATTTCATTAAGAATATTTATGTAATATTAAATAGTATCAATAACAAGCAGAACCATAACAAAGTATATATTTATATATTAGAAAGATAACTGTATTTTTAATTTTTTTTGCTAAAAATGGTAACAATAAAAATCACCAACAATAAAAAACACCAACAAAAGTTGATTCAAGCAAAAAAAAAAGTTTTATCAATATATCTCAGCAGGGTTAAAGTCCTTATACTTGGCAACTTGTAGTCAATACATATAAACTTGGCAACTTGTAGTCAATACATATAAAACAATCATACAAACTTCGTCACATAGCAAAATACTCATATGCTCTACATATAATATCTGAAGTATATAAAACTTCACCAATATTAACTTTTCTCATAGCATTAAGGTGTTCAAATAGAATATTTGACTGAAGCGAACTTTCTTTATTTTTTAAAAATCTAACTGCTTCAAATAAAGCTGATTTTGTTTTTATTAACTTTAATTTGTTTACAGCTAAATATGAAATATTACAAGTTGTGCCATTATGGTTAGCTACAAATGAATAATCATTGAAAATTACTAAAATAAATAATGGAACACCAAGTTTGTACATTTTTGATTGTATGTGTAAACTTTTTTTATTAAGCTGGAAAACAATAACATCGTTATTATCACTTAACAAAGATTGAATATCGTCAAATATAAGTTCATCCTCTTTTAGAAAATCATTTAACTCATCTGGTAAAATGCTTCGAAAACCGCTTGAAGTTAGAGTTTTTCTAACTTTACTTCCTGGTGTGGCTAAACAACTAGGCGGAATATTTTAAAAACAGATGGTGGGTTTAAAGGTCGTTGCTTCCCATATTTGCTTTCAAAAGGTGCTTCATTTGGCCAATGCAGTTGACATAATGCTGTATAGTCTGTAACAATAAAACAATTCTTGGGATAGCTTCACTACATCTTTTTCTCTCCTCTAGATTCTTCGGAAATTTATAAATTGATATTTTTGTCGTAGTTGAGTATTGATATTTTTGTTGTAGTTGTAATTGATATTGTAGTTGTAGTTGTATAAATTGATATTTTTGTTGTAGTTGAGATAGTTCGACTTGCAAAGAGATACACAGCATTTTAAAGGCATTTTCAAGGCATTTTAATAATTAAAAAAACTTATCGTTAGTTTGACAATATTATTACCTTACAATGTTAATGCCTTGAACCTTACAACATTATGGTCTTGATGTTGGGCTATCTAATTTATAAACCAATCACATTTTAAAGATTTATTAAAAAAGCACAAACTTTCGTCTAATGTTAAAAGATGAAAATGTAAAACACAGTATTAGGAATTGGCCTTTAGTTTAACATATTTGTTGCGCGATGTCAATGCCTGCTATTATAGAAGGCCACGGTCACACATAATATAATATTCTGAAACTAATAAACAAACATCTAAATTTCTATAAGTAAATTTATTCTTTGATCATTGCCTTCATATCCTATCTTATTTTCATATCATAATCTATTATGGAATTATTTATATAACATATCACAACAATATTATTAAATTTGTGATGTTCAAATATCATATGAACATTCTCTAACATGTTCATATGATATTTGAATATAGTTCTTGAGTATATTATCTGCAAACAATTGACTGATGCAAGTTCTAATGTTGTCAAAAACTAAGCATGTATGCATGGGACACTGCAGTGTCCCACAAAGAAATGCAGGTTTGAAAGTCAAATTTTCTTTATTAAAAAAAAAAATTAAAATAGGGGGGAGATAGGGAGGTTTCTGTAACTTTTTTTAGGCTCCAAAACTTTTAACTTTATATATAATAAGGTTCATAAAACTTAAGGGACTTACGAAGTGCATTGAGGAACAAAAACAGGATATTTACAGAAACTTTTAAATTTTTAATCTGGAGTACCACAGTGTAATTGGGAATAAAGTCTCTGGGTCCAGTATTCAAAGTAATATAATCTAAAGTAATATATAAATTAAATAAAATGCTTTAAAATGCATGCAGTTATACATATAACTCCTGATAGTTAACTAGATGTATAACTAGTTATACATAAAATTTATTATATAAACTTATTTTTTAAGGTTATGCTTGAACAAATTAGAACCAATTAATTCAAATTCAAGATTTAGTTCAAGTTCAAGTTATTTGTTCATTGTTCATTGTCAATAACTCAGATTGAATTTTAAATGAATTATTGTAAGCTTTGTAAGGGTTTGTTGTATCTCAAATGGTGTTGTAAATAAAGTAAAAATAATATATATATATATATATATATATATATATATATATATATATATATATATATATATATATATATATATATATATATATATATATAGTATTTACGCTATGGGATCATCCATAAATGATGCAAGTAGATAGAGGGGCAGTGTGAGTTTAACAATAATTGACAATGGGGAGGGGATGTTGAGACCAAAATAATGTCAATTAATAAATTGAATTAAAAAAAAAAGTAAAATATTTTATTTTAAAAAAAAGTAAAACAATTTATGCTAGCTATGAGCAGGTTTTAGAGGTATTTACACCAACAATGTGGTCTAAAAACTTCTTGCTTTTGTTGCTTAAAACTGTAGAGGATCATAGGAAAAACAATTTAAATTCAGAAATTAGCTTGCTTATCTGAAAGAACAATTTATGTTTTTTTTTTTTTTACTTTTAGTACTGTTGAGAATAAACGTATAATTGAACCAGAAAAAAATTGATGGTATATGCATTTTTTATATTATATTAAAAATTCAGATATACCATCATAATACGATAACAAAAACTGACATCATTTTCAATGGGAGATGGCAAAAAATTGACTGAGTTTGATAAAGGGTGAAGTTGTTCAATAAACCGGGTCATCATCTGACATCATTATGCATAGATGACCCTACGATTTAGGTAAAATAAGTAATCAATTTGCCATATTTCTCTTTAGAAAGTGTAAGAAAAAAGAAAAATTGTTATGCTGAGAACCAACCTATTGAGCAAGCTTTGACCACCTATTTTATAAATTTGAGAGACAGAAGTGGAAGTGCGAATCGCAAAAGAACTAATAACAATGCTCTAAATTGATTTTAACTTTGTAGACTAACATTAATATAGTATTTAGTAATAATAAATGAAGTTTACATGATTTTTATGATTTGTATTTATTTCCATTAATTATTAGTTGTCAGTCTCCATTTTATAAAATGAATTAAAAAACTATTTATTTATAGTATAATAATAATACATAAATACTAGTTTCCTAATGCTATTATCATCACAATGTTAATGGTATTCATTTTAAAGTGAAATTTTGTATCAATTTTATTGTTTTAATGTTATATTTATATATATATATATATATATATATATATATATATATATATATATATATATATATATATATATATATATATATTTATATATATATATATGTGTGCGTGTGTGTATATATATATATATATATATATATATATATATATATATATATATATATATATATATATATATATTATTTTTACTTTATTTACAACACCATTTGATATACAACAAACCCCTACAAAGCTTACAATAATTCAGTTAAGATTCAATCTGAGTTATTGAAACGTAATAAATTTAACATTAATAGAAAAGTAAAGCTGTCATCATTTAAAATATAAAGGGTGTTGTCAAAATATGTTGAAAATAAAATTATATAAGTTACTAATAAAATCACGTTCAACAATGATAAACATTCCTACTGTAGTAAAATAAAGTACTAACTGATAAATTTGAACAAATAATATAAAATTAACAAAAACAATGAATAAATAAGAAAATTAACTTGAACTTTAACTAAATCTTGAATTTGAATTAATTGGTACTAATTTGTTCAAGCATAACCTTAAAAAATAAGTTTTTATAACAAATTATATGTATAACTAGTTATACATATAGTTAACTATCAGGAGTTATATGTATAACTATATGCATTTTAAAGCATATTATTTTATTTAAACATTACTTAGATCATATTACTTTGAAAACTGGACCCAGAGGCTTTATTCACAATAACACTGTGGTACTCCAGATTAAAAATTGAAAAGTTTCTGTAAATATCCTGTTTTTGTTCCTCAATGTAGTTTGTAAGTCCCTCAAGTCTTAAGGACCTTATTATATCTAAAGTTAAAAGTTTTGGAGCATAAAAAAAGTTACAGAAACCCATCTCCATCCTATTTTTTTCTTTTTTTAATAAAGAAAATTGGGAATTCTTTGACTTTCAAACCTGCATTTCTTTGTGGGACACTGCAGTGTCCCATGCATGCAAGATTGGTTTTTGACAACATTTCAACTTGCATCAGTTAATTGTTTGCAAATAATTTACTCAAGATCTATATTCAAATAACTATAATATTATCCTAATAATACGTCTATTTGCACAAGTCTTAATCTTATTTCTATAAAGAAAGATAAAAATTATTCGTGGTACTTACATACTTGCTTGCCATTCTCTTTATTAATATAAAATATTTTCACACAATATAAAGTTTATATTGTGTTTACAATAAACGTTACGCAATGCAATGTCGATTTAAAGTGTTTTTTTTAGTTTCCAGCTTTTAAATTAATTCCCATGCAAATCCCACAGGAAACCCACGTGGGATTTCCCATGTGTGTAAATACCATATGGTTCCCACATGTAACCCATGTGGGATTACCCACATGGGTTTAAGGTGACAAATTTCCATACGGATACCACATGGGAAAATCCGTCCCACATAAATCCCATCAATCCCACACGGAACCCACGCGGAACCCATGTGGGACGCGGTTTTATTTTTCACTGGGAAGTGCGATCAGTAGCGCAAAGTGCTATAAAACTTGTTTAAAAATGTGTTTTTCTCCTTTGGCTATAGAGATTGGATTTTAATTTTTACATCTGGTGATACCTGAGACCTTGCAGATAAATGTCCCATCGGTCGTTTTTTGGTCCTCAAAATTGAGGTTGGGACCGTTTTTGGATAGGTGTGGGTTGTGCCTCCATATGCGTTATGCCACTTCGCCTATATATATATATATATATATATATATATATATATATATATATATATATATATATATATATATATATATATATATATATATATATATATATATATATATATATATATATATCCGCTGCGAGTCAGGCTATTTGATCGTTCTCTATAAAAGTTGCTAATAATACCCCGTTCATACAGGCTATAAAACAGGTTTTATTTTAAAAGCGTATTAAATTGTTTTTGTAAAAAGTTGTATAAAACAACAATAAAACAATACTGTGAGGTTGTTTAGTCAGTATAAAAAACTTGTGTTAATATAAAACAATCTCGCCATGTTGTTTTATTGCTGTTTTGTATAGTTTATAACATTAAAAACATAAAGCACGTTAAAAAAAAACCGTGTGTAATTTATTTATTTTGAATTTTATTAATTTATTTCTTATAAGTATAAATTTGTAGAAATAATTTAAGATTCTAAATATAGTTTTTTAAACTTGAAAGTTAAGTATTTTACCAAGTTGCTTATGAAATTCTTTAAAGGTAAAATCGTTGGGCAGGCCAAAATTACCTGCAATACCAAAACAAGTTTTATTGGTAAGTTAAGACAGTAAGTTAAACGTCTGAATTGTTTTATTGGAAAGTTCAAACTTTTGTTGTGCTAAAGAATTTTAAAAAACAGAAATTCTTTTTAATTTTATGCTCGTTTTGGACATCTCAATAACTGTTAGAACACTCCAAAATTTAAACCTTGACACTAAAATCTTTAGGAGATGATTGTATGGTAAATCCAGAAAGTATGGTTGGCTCAGAACCATGTATCATACTAAAAGCATGATTAAATCCTTTTCAAAAATCATTCTTTATAAAACCTACTGACGAACATGAAATTTCAAATGTTATCAACTCTTTAGACGCAAATAAAGCTTCTGGACCAAATGGTCTGCCTGTTAAAATTCTAAAACTATTAAAAACAGAACTCTCAAGAATTCTTTCTAACATTTTTAATATCTCGTTCTCAAGTGGTATTTTCCCAGAAAACTTAAAAACTGCCAAAGTTGTACCTATTTTTAAAACTGATTCAAAACTATTAATATCAAACTATAGGCCAATTTCCCTCCTCTCCAACATTGATAAAATTCTTGAAAGGCTAATGTTTAACCGCTTATACAAATTCTTCAATGAAAATAAATTGTTTTGTGAATTACAATTTGGTTTTCGAACAAACTACTCTACATCACTTGCTTTATTAAGTCTAACAGAAAAAGTTAAAGATTCTCTGGATGAAGGAATGTTTGGATGTGGCATTTTTATCGACCTTCAAAAGGCTTTTGACACTGTAGATATTGACATTTTACTTTATAAGCTATCGTACTATGGTATTAGAGGAGTCTCAAACTCTTGGTTCAAATCTTTCCTTACTAATAGAACTCAATTAGTATCCATTAGTGGGATGAGCTCAGACCTAAACGATATCAAAGTAGGTGTTCCTCAGGGATCTGTCCTTGGCCCTTTATTGTTTCTTATTTATATAAATGACATGTCTAAAGCTTTAAAATTTTGTAGAGTCCAACACTTTGCAGATGACACAAACCTTCTCTATTTTAATAAGTCCATAAAAAAAATCAACAAATATGTTAACTATGATCTTAAAAAACTATGCCTCTGGCTAAATGCCAACAAAATTTCCCTCAACTCCAAAAAAACTGATTTAATATTATTTAAAAGTCGTCACAAAAAATTAGATCAGCAGCTCAAAATTAAGTTAAATGGGAAAAAACTTTGGTGCAAAAAATTTGTAAACTACTTGGGTATAAAGCTAGACGAAAACTTAGCCTGGACTTACCATTATAACGATTTATCTAATAAGTTGAATAGATCCCTTGCCATCCTGTCAAAGCTAAGACATTTTATACAACAAAAAACTTTAAAATCTATTTACTATGCTTTGTTTCACTCTCATCTCACATATTGCCTTTTATCATGGAGTCAAAACATACGTACTGTAAATCGCCTATTTATCATGCAGAAAAAAGCAGTCAGGGTTATTGAATTTCTACCAAACAATGCACATACATTCCCATCTTTTAACACACTACAAATTTTAAAACTGCATGATATTATCAAAATTGAAAATTGTTTATTTATTCACAGCTGCCTTAACAAAAAACTACCTCCTATATTTAATAAATGGTTTACTCTACGCAGTACAATTAGCTGCCAACTTACAAGAAATTCTTGCAGAGGTGCACTGAGTGTGCAAAAATATAATACAAAATCCTACGGCAAACATTCCTTTAAATACTCTGCATTAAAGGACTGGAATCAAATTCAAAATAAATTAAAATCAATCCCTTTTAGCAATATTAAAAAATATGTTCTCAAAACCAAATTAAAATACTACTTGCTACATCAAAATAAATAGAAACAGCAATAGTATCACTGGTGATAATAGATAAATCACCATATAAATTATATAAGATACAAATATGAATGTAGACTAATTGCAACCTTCTGTGAGTGTATTATTTATTTTATTTGCTTCTTTTTTTTCTTTTCTTTCTTTTGTTTTGTTTTGTTTTGTTCATGGTCGCTCTCCTCGATTTAGCCTAGCTATATGAGAGTGAACCATCCAGAATGTAGACTGTACAAATATTTTTTATAACGTATAACATTCTTATGTAAAACATCTATATTTCTGGTAAATATATTGCTTTTTGTTGTTGTTGTTGTTGTTGTTAAATGATGTTTTCACCTATCTTTCTCGTTTGAAACTTTTTTTATTATTATAATCCATTATTTAACTTTTTTTTTTTTGTCGTGTCATTAATTTTAAAATACCTTTTTTTTCGTCGTGCCTTTATTTTTACAAAAACAGACTTTATTGTTTATTGTTATGTCTCAATTATGTTATTCTTCATTGATTGAAGTTTCAAGTGTTTTTTCCACCTTCCACCTTCTAACCTGACGTCAAAAATTTATTTAATCTACCATGTATCAAAGAGTATCACACGTATCACATAGATTAGCAATATTATATAAATTACAATAAATGCTTTGACAAAAAAAAAAAAAAAAAAAAAAAAAAGTTTATTTACTTAAACTAAAGTATTTCAAACCTTAGGATTAAAATCAAATGCGCAAGGAGAAATAATTTTTTTTTTTAACAAATTATTTAAAAAAATTCTTTTTAAAGGTTGGAACTGTCTATTTATTTTTGTATTTAAATGAATGTTTATAAATTGTCTTGAATACAATTTATAAACATTCATTTAAATACAAAAATAAACGTTCGTTCAAATACCAAAATAAAAATACAACGTTATCATCATCGCGAAGCTTCAAACGTCAACGTAGTTATCCGTTAGGGTGGAAACAGTAAGTTCTACTATTTTAAAGCAGGTTCTCTGTTATAAGACTGTTATAAGATATTTTTTTGTATAATAAAAAGAAAAATAATAATAATAAAATAGTTTGCTTAAAATAAAATCTAAAGCCGAGAAAAATGGAATAAAAACAATACAGTTTCTTACTATGATAATTTATTATATTTTATTATACTATATTTTATAATATTCGACGTTATTTGTTATCAATAAATAACGTTAAAAAATTATACGCCGTAGTTATATCAATTATTTTAACAAAAAGCGTATGATATTATTTTTGTTAATGAAAGAACCATATTTTATTTTTAGCTACATAAAAGTAGCTTTTTAAAATGACTGTTGTGAAATATTTGTTTGTTCTTAAAGCTAAATTTTCTATATACTCTAAACCACGGCAAATACGCTGACTTACGGTTTCCAGTGGCTCCCCAAAAACCAAACTTTTATTTGACCCGGTAAATTTAATTCTTTATTTCATTTATATTACTAAATTTGCATGCGCGTGGAGTAAAAAAAACTTTAAGGACAAACATTTGTTTTTGCCTTAATTACTCCCGTTGAAATGAAGCAATATTTTAAAACACAATATATGCAATATACAGCAACTACATGATATTTTCAAAATAATAGTAAAATCCAATTATCGTAACACCTATTTGATTAACTCATAAGGTAAAAATTACGCTTTTATTAGTAAAAAGTCCCAGCCAGACATCAACATCTAGTTTCACTTTTGGAATTAAAACCTGTTTGGCATGTGTTTGCCACAATCCAGGCGTTAACCAAAACCAAGTTTATTTTCAGGGCAGTTATCCTCAAGTTTAACACGTGTTTTTTGAGGTTTTTAAATGTCGCGTGCTATTATCACTGGTTTCACATTCTTTATGGAAATTTAGTATAATAAATACTACATTTCCGTGACAGCGAAACCATTAATCTTTTAACTGATGTTTTTGGTAAATAGTAATAGCTAATAGGAAATCATTTTTGGCACGTGTTATTCTTTTTGTTTTAGAAGACTTTAAACACGTAACAAAAACCAAGCGTTGTGTTGGGTGTCATAGACCTTGACTTACTTTGATGAATAGTAAAAATTGATGTTATTAAATTGAAAAAAGTAAAAACCAACAATGGATATAATAATTCCTTAAATTTCAGCTTATTTCATCGATTCAATATCGAGTTAACGTGTTTCAAAATCTTAAGACCATAAACATGAAAATATGAGTTTTTGTCTGAAATTAAATAAACAAATTCTATTACAACACTCAACAAAAATAAGCTTTTATATATATCAAATATATAAAAATAAGAAAAAAAGACTATATATATATCAAATAATTATGATCCATATATCATTTTAAAGATAATAAAATTTTGCTCAAGAAATACCATGACAAAATTAAAAATTGTTTCTCGGGGAACCACATAACTCATCAAGCTATTCAAACAAAGTCTTAAAAACTAAAATGACTTATTTATGAATATTTTTTCAATTTATAATACAAGCATCGTAAAAAAATTTAAATACAAATATCTCATTAAAATAATTTTTAGGCATAAAATGTTATCTACAACAGTTTTTATAGCAGATCAATGCGTACTCTAACATTACGATTACAAACAATATTTAAATTTATTTATTGTGATTTCATATTACCATTGCCTGTAGAAAACTGTTAGCTAAAGTCATAAACAAATGAAAAATTACTAAAAATTGGGTTTGTTTGCTGGAAAGCAACATCCTGTTCGGATTTTCTAAAAATAACGGTACTTTCATTTGATTCCAATTGACGCAATGTTTAAAACTTAAAAAGATTAAGTAATTTTCCTTTACGTATAATACTATGGTTACGGCATATGATAATACGACAATCATATTTCTTAAAACAAAAGCTTTTTGTATTTTCAGAAACCAAGAATCAAGCATCAAAAATAATATTAAAAAGTTAAAATTAATAACAATAGCTTCAATTTGAAAAAAAAATTAAAAATTTAATATTCGCGGCTCATTTACAAAATGTTCGGCAGGTGCTTCTCTTTGACTTTCGAGTTCATACGAGGTTTGAGAAAAGTCAACAAACGGATAACCAGTAACTAACGGATAACCAGTAACTAACGGACGAAAAGTAGCATTCATAACAGGGCTACGAGATCCAGAATCCTAAAATAAAAGAACATTTAGGTAACTTCATGTAATATTAGTTATTCAAATGCTGATAAAACTATTTATCACAATCAAATAACTAAAATTGTATAAATTATATATATAATGAATTATATAAACAAATTACAAATTTATAAATTTATAATTTGCATATATTATATTCATAAATTATAGAAAATTATCATAATAACGTAATTATAGGTAAATAATACTTTAATTTTTAGAAGTACTTCATTATTTTGTTTACTTATTTCTTTAATTATAAAAAAAAAAATTATTAAATAATAGTTTGTAATTAGTTTACATTCTTAGTATTTCTTTCGTTTTGTTTTTCTAACATATATATATATATATATATATATATATATATATATATATATATATATATATATATATATATATATATATATATATATATATATATATATATATATATATATATATATATATATATATATATATTAGAGGTATGAATAAAATTTTTTTTTGGCAATTTTTGGTTTCCCATGCCACTATGAGTGGAGAAATTACATTTTAAAACTGGAAATACCATTTGAAAGTGTTAAATCTTAAAAAAATTCACCCCCTAAGCTGAAAACTGTTTTCTCCCATCTACACTATGACTCATAAAAAAACATGCCACTGAACTTTCTACCATAACTTTGTCAAATTTGGTCTGATGCCTAACAAAATTTCAGGTTTTGTTAAGAATTGAATTGCAGAAAAACATTCGTCTGATGGCGACCCAATTCTAAAAACTGATTGTACACTAACACTCCAAACTTCAACAACAGAAAAATTGTCTGATTTCTTATATAGAAGTTAAAATTAGTTTAAAAATTCTAGGTTGAGACAATAAAAAAGAATTTAAAAAGTAATATTTTATATTAGTCAAGTATTGTTCTTGTTCTCTACTTGAAGAAGACACCATTTTTAAAATCGGTTCACAATGAGCAAAGTTATTGCAATAAGTTCAGTGGCATGTTTTTTTATGACTCATAGTGTATCTATTGTTAGATACAGTACAGTTTAAGGTATCACAGCTTCAGTTTATTGCTGGTGTGATTTTGCTAAATGTATGCATTCTTATTACATAATCTTTCATATTATATATTATATTTGTTATCATCACCTGACTTTTGATATTTTATAAACTTCTTTTGATAACCTAAACTCATAAGATTTGTTTGTTTGTAGATAATTAAATTTACACTCAAATTATAATTCGACAAGACTATAGTCAAGATGTCTAAAAATAGTCTTCCTTCAGATTTGAATAAGAAACTATGGGAATCAAATTTGGTGAGGTTTGAAACAGCCTAGAATTCAAAAAAGTATTTTAGCACTGAAGAAGAAAAACAAGATTCTGACAGTGGTTCTCAAGATTCAGAGGCTCCAACAACATGTAAAAGACAAAAAACTGATTATGCAATAAATTTGGTGACAAAAGCAAAACTGAGTTCAAGAAAGGCACACACAGTCTGCAAAACTCTTGTAAAAGATGGAATTTCTATTCCAACTCCAAGTCAAAGTGGTGTTTACATAGCTACAATGAAAGCAGGAGAAAAATTAAAAGAACATTTTATTGAAACTCTAAGAAACGAAAACTGGAACTTGCACTTTGATGGGAAGCACATAAAGAATACAGAGTATGAGGTTGTAGTTCTAAAAAATGAAAATAGAGAAGTTAAACTAGCAGTTCTTGCACTGATCAATGGAAAAAGTGAAACAATATTCAATGGAATAAAAACTGTGCTTGATGAATATAAGCTATGGCCTGCAATTAAGTTAATAATTTCTGATACAACCTCTGCAAATACAGGAAAATCTGTTGGGGCAGTCACACTACTACAGAAGCATTTTGTTAAGCTTGGATTAGACAAACCTCTTTATATTGGATGCCAGCATCATGTTCTTGATACATTACTAAAACATGTGATGAATGATTATTTTGAAGCAGTAATAACCTCGCCTAATCTCAATTATTGGTTCATTAGCAGAATAACAGAAGAGTACCAGCAACTGAAAGCATCTTTTGACATTTCTGGAGATGCTCTGAAGGAAGAAGAAGAAATTGTTTGGAGAGATGATATGGCTTTCCTTCATCACTTGATCACTTGTTACAGACAGTTTAAGAAAACAGGATGCTTCCCTAAAGTAAATTTCAGAACTTTGCCAAATATAAGCAATGCAAGATGGAATAGCCGAGCAATCTATGCTTTGTTAGCTTATATTTTACTTCCAGAATTTCGACAGTCAGCCGAAGGTCAGACATCATGTGACTTTATTAGTGGCACGTGGAGTGACATCTGGTTTTCTGGTCAGGTTTATAATCAGGAAAACTACAATAATTTGGCAGCCGTTTGCAAAGATCACTCAAAGGCAATAAAGACTTTAAGGACTTTTTGGTCGGTTGAGCCGACTCCAATCCCAACTCAAAGGTCAAACATTTGTGCTGAACGTGCAATTAAAGTTCTGCAGGATTTACTTCCATTGTGCGAAAGCATTGAAAAAATTAACATTAAATTTTTTTTGACAAATAAACACTAAAACCTGTATGTTTGTATTTCTGATTAAAAAAAAACCATTTTGTACAATGTATATTTGAATAAGGGGGGTGACATTTTTTTAATGTTGACACTTGCCATTGGATTTTTCTTGATCTTTGCATTAAAACTCCACAAAAAATAACATGGGGATAGGGTCTTTAAAAATTGTCATATCCCTAATTGTATTTATATTTAAAATGTATTTATATGTTTATATATGTATTTATTTATATATATATATGTATATATATATATATATATATATATATAAATAAACACACACACACACACACATATATATGTATTTATATGTTTATATATATATATATACATATATATTTATATATATATACATATATATATTAGAAAATAAAATGAAAGAAATACTAAGAATGTAAACTAATTAATGTGTGTATATATATATATATATATATATATATATATATATATATATATATATATATATATATATATGCATGTATTATATTAGAATAATAATAAAGTACAATTTAAAAAAATTACTTTTATTACTGGTCTATATATATATATATATATATATATATATATATATATATATATATATATATATATATATATATATATATATATATATATATATATATATATATATATATATATATACACAAAGAAAAATATATATATATATATATATATATATATATATATATATATATATATATATTAGCAGGGCCGACGACACGGGTTTCAAAGTGGAGGAGCACAATTGTCAATTTTAAAAAAAAATCCTCTATAATTAGAAGGGATGTAATTAATAATAACTACATCCCTTTCAGCTTGAGATATGCTTTGCGCAGGTCCATAAGACGTCAAAATCTATTTTGAATGGCTCAATAAATTATCTCAACAACTGCTGCAGTTATTACAGCATATAACATATACTATCCATCTAAAAAAAAAGAACTCTTTTTCCGTTAGCTCCTTGTAGTCATGATTTAGTTGATGGATATCAATGTCTATTACACTCAAATTTGGCTCAAGATTTTATATTAGCAAACTCTGCACAATCAACTGTAATGATATTATTTTATCCAATCCGATTCCAGTGTTTTGCATCAAGAAATTAATATATAAACTCATGGATGCGCTATTCTGATACAGCTTTTTAAAAAAATTATGAGGTGTGCTGGCTCCAAAAAGCCCATGTGGGATTTTTCTAAAAAGGCTTATTTATGCAGAATTTAAAAATTATATGCTTGATTTGAAGGCCCAAATATATATAAAGACTACCTTTAGCAATATCATGTTACAGAGAGTAAATTAATAAGCCTTACATTGCATATTTTGCCTTACATACCTTTCGTAATTGCCTTACAAGAGCAATAATGTCAATTATGATAAAAACCAATTATTTAATGTCAATAATGTCAATCATTATTGACATTATTGATTAAAAATGTAATAATTATAAATTTCATATAAAGGTTGAATGTTTAGGAAAACCTAGAAAAATTAATGGTACAATATATAATCCAAGTTTTATAAGTACTTTATTGATATTATAATTAATATAAACCAAGTTTTAATTGAAATAAAAACTTGCCTGATTACTTGTAAAAATAGAAACATTTTTAGAGTTAAACTTTCGCTCTGAAAAACGCGCACGTTACTATTTTAAATAAAACAAGAAAGGTTATACTAGATAACTTAAATTAAAATATTTGTGTTCGCAAAAAATATTTGAAAGCACAAATTAAATTTTTTCTTCTTTTCTTTTGTCGTTTAAAACAAATTTTCATGCTTTGAAATCATTTTTTTAATTAATTTTTATTTAAAAACCTTTAATTTAACTTTCGATTAAAAAGGCTTTAGTCTAATGGCAATTTCTTTTGTTAGGGGAACTATATCTTTATTTATTCAAATAGCATAGTTTTTTTTTAATAATTAATAGATAATTTTTTTTTCTTTTTTCAAAGATAATTTTCTTTTCTTTTTTCAAAGATTTTTCAAATAATAGTTAAACTCTTTCGTAAATTTTTTTATCATTCATAAAACATTTTGACTGCATAAAAAGGTCAGATAACAAACTTGAGATTTTAACTTAAGGCATTATTTCAATTACATAGCAATTTAATAATACAGTGGTCAGCGAAAAAAAGCAATAAATAAATTTAAAACTAAATAGTTTTGATGATGAAATTTTTAATTAAAAAAACTATTTTGAGCTATTAACTTTATGAACTGTATTATTTAAATACTTAAAAATTAGCTCAAAATTCATTTAATTAAATACTTTCAGAATCGTGAAATCCTATCTGAACATCACGATTGCTTATTTAAACCCTTGACTTCTTTAACTAATTACAATAGCTAAAAGCGATTTATGTGACGTAAAAGTAAACATTTTTGCAACTATTTTTTAGGCCAATTCAGATAATGTTTGTACTTTTTTTTTTTTTTTTTGCATTTTATTATGTAGAATACTAATATACAAGATGATAATCAGATGATTAAAGAATTTAATTTGTGAAAGTATAAATAAAGTGAATAAAAAACTATTTGTTGATCATTTAATGAATACAGTAAAATAACTTTTTTTTCCGAAAAGGTTCATGCAGAATTCCTGCATAGCCTCTGGGGCCCCCACGCCACTGAAAAAACCATTTATAAGGTTTTTCAAGGTTTTGATGTCAAGCAGTTGTTCTTTTAACTGCATACGCAATGAAGCAGTTGACTATTCCTTTTCTTTCTAGTAATATAAGGCAACAGTTTTAATAAATAACTTAGCATAAACTAAGAGTTTTAATTTTCTTACTTTTTTGTAACCATCTCCCATTACATTCTGGTCATAATAAAAATACTACAACTCAGTGTAGATTTTTCATACAAGAAATACATCAATGAACTGATAGATCTTTTTAGTTAAAAGTAAAACTGCTTATACAAAATTTGCACTCAAATTTATAACATATTGTAACCCACAAATATTGACATTAAAGACCACTTAAATATATTTAAAATGATTACTAATTAAAAATAAAAAAACTATTAAAATGCAATAATTGAAAAAAAAAAAAAAAAGCAATATAATTAAAGCTTCTATTTAATTGAGGCAAAACAATTACACTCCTTCGTGATCCTCTAGAATTAGATTCAGTAATATATATAAATAGCCACAGTGATCAGGATCTCACTGTCAGTCTCTGAATAATCTCCCTTATTTGTTGATGCATTTGTCTTCAGGTTTCCACTTATATCAGCATGCTCAATACCTTTGCCATTTCTCAGATCATCATCACTAACTTCTACTTTATCATCTCACTTATTTGGTTGTGCTGTACTCCACTTCTTCTGTCACAGTTGGAATCAGTTTGTTGAGCTTTCACGCCAAAGCCACACAAAACAGCATCCAATTCTGCCATACTTATATAAAATTCAGATTGGACCTTATGTAGCCATGTTGCATCATTGTTGCATTATCAATATTGAACAAGAGTTCCTAATGCCAAAGAACTAGCATCAACCCACACTTAACCTTTATAGCCTTGCACTTTCCATTTTCTTCAAGCAGTTTTATTTTCTGTCACTTCCTTTAGTACTTCCTCCAGCACACACCACACTCCTTCATTATGAATCTCATTATTCCACTTGTCAAAGAAACTGCTTTCTGCTTAACAAAACTAAAAATAACACAACTAACTGCACACCAGCAAGTGGCTCACAAATTGTTCACAAATAGAAAATACCGTTCTTCTTGATAACTTCTGCAAGATTTTAGATTTTTGACATGACCACAATATCTTATCTGCTTTTGGCCTGAGGCAATCTTTGGGCAGTCAAAAATATAGCCTAATTTGTTTTTATTCCATTGAACCACTACCATCAGTGAAAACAGACCTTTTAGCGGTCCCATCATGTTTATAACACAATCCGAAAACCTTGTTTTATCCACTCTGATAACTCGCTGATAAACTCTTCCTTAACGTCTTCTAGAATGCTGCTTCATGGTCCCATAGATACTTCTTTTGACGGAAGAATGATGAATCCTCCTAGTGACTGTATTGAGCTCATTCCAAGCATTATATCTGCTCTAAAGAGTCAGAAGGTCACTACCATAACTTGATCCTGCGCATTGACCTCAAGAGAAAAGATCACTCAGAAACTAATTATTGAAAGATGATCGTCATTGAACATCCAGTCTCCACAATAGCTTCCAGGTTCTACTGGCAACCTTCATTTGAATGACAAAAAGTACACTTAATCCATGGCTTTTTGAGAACAAGTTGATGCACATTGCTCGCTTTCCTGATTGTTTACATGCTGCTTGCATGTAAACAATCAGGAAAGACATTCACTCCCATTGCTTTAACTCAATTCAGAGCTGCTCTTACTTTTGGCAGCATCAAGTCAATGGTTTCCAAGACACTGTTTCTGGCAATTCAATAACAAATACCAGCCCATCAAATACTGCTTCATGGCTGAGCAAAATAAGTTTACTCTAAACTATTATTTTGTGACTTATACACTTTTAGTACTATGCCCTTCAATTATGCTAATGACATTCATATTTAAAACAATATTGAATTTTTTGATAAAGCAATGCGATTATTTAATTATTAACTTTATCCAAGATAGGTTGTCAAAGGTAGTCAGTTAGTTTCATAAGCATCGACTTGGAACTATTTACAATTCGTATGTATTTTTCTTATGATAAAAACAGTTATTTGTGCTGCATCATTAACACTAAATAATCACAAATATTTTTGACTTATAATATTAATCTATATAAAACAACATTGTAGCACTTTTAAAAGGTTTAAAATTTTATCTTCAACTCAAACGGTATTTAAGTTGTAAAATTATATATATATATATATATATAATTTCACAACTTAAATTTTTATATTCATTAAATTATACTTATATATATATATATATATATATATATATATATATATATATATATATATATATATATATATATATATATATATATACATATATACATATATATATATATATATACATATATATATATATATATAAATATATATATATATATATATATACATATATATATATATATATATATACATATATATACATACATACATACATACGTATATATATATATATATATATATATATATATATATATATATATATATATATATATATATATATATATATATATATATATATATATATATATATACATACATACATACATACATACATATATATATATATATATATTATATACACACATATATATACACACACATATATATACACACATATATATATATATATATATATATATATATATTATATACACACATATATATATACACACATATATATATACACACATATATATACACATATATATATATATATATATATATATATATATATATATATATATATATATATATATATATATATATATATATATATATGCATACATACATATATATATACATATACATACATATATATATAGTTCTATAGTTTGTTGCATTTGGGAAGCACGGAAGAAAAAAAGTGATTCTTACGCCAACACATATGTCACTTTTAATTACTTTGGACTTTCGTCCAACACTTGCATGTTGGACGAAAGTCAAAACCATTAACTTAATTACAAATTAATCGTTTTTTAAAAAAACCACAAAAACACAAATTTAATTGACCAGAATGTTTTTAAAAACATTCTGAATGTTTTTAAAACATTCTGAATGTTTTTAAAAATATAAACAATGTTTTTATTTTTATTTTTTTTAATAAAATGTTTTTATTTTTATTTTTTTTAATAAAATGTTTTTATTTTTATTTTTTTTACTGTAAATCATGCGCGGAGTGTTGCTACATCGACTATCTTATAGCCTGACTCGCAAGGGAGTGTTGCTACATCGACTATCTTATAGCCTGACTCGCAAGGGAGTGCTGCTACATCGACTGACAAATAGCCTGACTCGCAAGGGAGTGCTGCTACATCGACTGACAAATAGCCTGACCCGCAAGGGAGTGCTGCTACATCGACTGAGGGTTTGGTTGGGGCAGGCAGTCTATCATTATTAAAAAAAAAAAATTCCGGTCTTGCATTTTAATTTTTACTTTTTGTCAACAAAATATGGAAAAAACTTTCGGACAACATCTAAGGGTTCTATATATATATGTATATATATATAAATATAAAAACTTTGTTATTATTTGTCATTTTTTTGGCTATTATTTATTATTACCCTGTTGTCAACTTTTTTTTAAATAAAGATTTTCTTAAAAAAAAACCTATTTAAAAAACTTATAAACTAAATACCAACCTCTTTGAATAAATCCTCAAATCTAAATAAAAGATAGAAAACTAAAATAAAAATCAACTAATACAAACTGACACATTCAATTTATCAGCTTGAAGTTTTTGCAATCAACTGTCTTATGTGGGGAAAGAAGGTAATGGCAAAGGCAAACAGATAAATGAAACTAAATAGAATAATTTCAAAAATAAAATTTAAATCATTTAAAAACATAAATTTTTATATTCATTTATTGACAACCAAATTGATGATGTAGTTATAGGTTCTCCTTCTTTGTAGAAAAAGAATATTCTAATAATGCAGTAAAACTAGTTTTATGTAAATTTGATGTAGATAAATATTTATATAGATACCAACTTATGTAGATAATAAACTATGTTGCCTTTACTAAGGGGAACCGATGCTTACTTTTGGCCAATGCCGATTGGTACAGGCTGATACTGATTCATCGGCATCAGCCCTAAACTCAAATTTGTACTCTTTTCTTTTTTACTAATAGGTAAATTATGATTTTTTTCAAATATGTTAACCATCAATATTAATGCTAGCTTATTTGCTGAAGCTTGCTTAAATTTAATGCTTGCTTATTTGCTTAAATTTGCTTAATGCTAAGTTGTCATTGTTGATTAATTTTTTTAACTTTATTTCTAAGTTTAATTCCCAGAATATATATGCATATATATGTATATATATATATATATTAGGGATTGCCGGTTACAGTATATGGTATACTAACTTTATGGTAAACTTTACCATATACTTGGTATACTAAATTTTAGTATACCTATATACTTTTATTTATGAAATATTTCTGGGCTGACTTGATAATTTAATAATTATTTTTATTAAATTATCAAGTATTAAATAGCTATACAATATTTATTGTATTATCATAACTAAAGTGTTTTTACCAATGGTTTTATTAACTTGTCATCTAGTCTATTTGTTTGTCTGTGAGCATCAAATCTTGCAATCAATTTTTGAGTCATTTCCTGATAATAGATTTTCTTCAAATTTTGCATACATACTCTTGCTTGATGACAAAACAATAATCAATGATTAGTTTTGTAATAAGTCAATTAATTTAGTCAATTTTAATTAAGTTTATTTTTTATATGCAAAAGAGAATAATAATTTTTAAAATAAGTATATTGATTGTTACCTTTCTAATATGCGCGATTAGCATATTTAGATAAGGTGTTGACTTAGTAATCTGAATGTCTTTGATTCGAGTCGCACGTCTTCCTAAACTTTTTTGCTTTTTTAACCATGCATACAGCCGATTGTTAATAAAATAAAACAGTAATATCAGTAAAAATTGATTGCAAAGTTTGTGTTTTAATAACCTATAAAAGGATTGGTTTTAAAGATTTGTTTTTACTTGTTTAATTTATTTTTTAAATATTTTTTATTTTAGTTTGTTAATTTGTTATTGTGTTATACCAATAAATTTTTACACCATGCTGTTTGTGCTGCTCCTTACTTTATATTTATCTAAAAAAATATTTTATACAATTAAACTTATATTAAATATTAAAACGCACAAACAAAAATATTTATTAAAAAAACAAACACATTTTTTTTAAGTAAACCGTTAAAGCTTTTTCATAAATGATAAGTCGGCTTTGCCAAAAAAAAAGTTTTGTTTATGATATACTTTGCGGTAAACTGCATACTAAATTTTTAGTATACCGTAAACTAGCGATCCTTAATATATATAGTAGAATCCTAATAAAAGTTTGTGGCCAAGCTAAATAAAATTGAATTTTACTAATATTTCAGCTCTTACTTCACTAAATCCAACATACTATATACCAATTAAAAGGTTTCCATTTTTACTGTTATGTTTTGTGCAAACATTGATTATTTAATTAACGTAGCTTAATTGGTTTAAAGATTAATGATTTTTAATGAGCTCAAAAATTTGCAGACATACAAAAGCTTTTCATATTTTTTCCAAAAAATTGCTAGTTTATTGATACTGTAAACAAATATTCTGTGGAAATAATTAAAAACCTTCATTTATAAGTGATTGAGGTCACAGGGTATAAGAAATTTATACCTCCAATAAAATACCTCCAGTGAAAAAGTTGATAGCGAGACCAGTTAAAATGGAAATTATTTTCGAAAGACAGCACACTTTTATGGAGCCAATAAGTCTGCTGATAGTCAAATTTTGAATGGATATGAACTTCTGGATCCACAAAGATTGTAAGATACTAAGCAACGAAAAGCCCTATTTGACAGTTATTGATTGAAATGAATTAATGAAACATTTTTATGGAATAGATATTGGTATTTCTATTACAAAACAATATTTACGTTACGCAAATGTGTTTGGAAGAGGTCCATCCTAAAAGCCATTGTTTTCCTTGAAGAGTTTAATCCCCACCATGTCTCTGGTAGTACGATGCTCAATTTGTTTCTACACCCAGCGACCTTGTTTGTCAAGGTTCGTGTTTCAGAGGTATAGAGTTGAGAGAGGGTTGTAACCATAGCTAAAAGTAGTATCCTCGACTGTAATGGCTTTCATGGCATTAAGGAGGTGAATTGAAATTAAGAAAACACTTTAAAAAACACTCAAGAAGAATTAGCATCACTGCATCTTAAGTGGAGTAGTCAAAGTTAGTCAAAAATTATTTTCAGTGATAAAAACAAGTTTATGCAATGTTGATCAGATGGAATCAAGTTTGTTTAACGTTGTTTGTTTTGACGTAGACAGTAGACACAAAATTTGATCGTAAATCTTATCTGCTTACCGTAAAACATGCAGGAGGTAATGTAATGCTTTTGGGATGTTTTAGTCGGGACGGTGTTGATCTGCACCATAGATATACTGGAACTCTTGATCAAGAAATATCTAAAACATATATAAGAGCATTATGTTACCTCATGCAAAGGATAAAATGACTCAAGGATGGATATACAATTAGAAAACAATCCCAAACACACAGGTCAATCAGTTCAAGAATTTTTCAAAAAGAGTAAAGTTTGTGTTTTGAAGTTGATGTTCCAATCAACTGAGTTATTTGAGATGAAATGTCATTGATTATTTATGGGGATGTGTTGAATGTCAAACATTAGGTATCATACTACAAATCATGCTAATTTATTCAGAAATATCAAAGAAATTATGCACTTTACTCCAATTGATGTTTGCATTATTTTGGTCAACTTTATGCCTCGTAAATGCAGAAACTATTCTTGATTGTAAAAATAGTCCTACAAAACAATAATGTGATTTTGCATTTCTAATAAACTTTGATCAAATATCGTTGGAAAATTCCTACATTTTTAAATATAAGCACTTTATTTGCAAATTTTTGAATTCATCAAAAATCATAATTTTTTTAATCAATTGAAATACTTTGATTAAATTATCAATATTCATTTAAAACAACATAGTAACATGTGTGTGTGTGTGTCTGTGTGTATATGTGTATATATATATATATATATATATATATATATATATATATATATATATATATATATATATATATATATATAAATATATATATATAAATATATATATATATATAAATATATATATATATATATATATATATATATATATTATATATATATATATATATATATATATATATATATATATATATATATATATATATATATATATACACATATAAATTACAAAAACACTTATCCAATTTTTGATTACTTCAACACTGTGTTTCATCATCAGTAGGTTCATCAGGAAGAATGTCTAAACATAAAAAAGTTTTCAAATTATAGAAAAATTATTTCACAGGAAGTTGGAAATTGTTATAATTAATTATGTAATAGCTGTAGTATTTTGCAACCAGGAAGTTGCATCAACTACATTAGATAATTAAAAAATCATGAAAAGAATTCTTTAGAATTAAGATAAATTTGGACTGGTCATTTGTTTTTATAATTTTTTAAAAGGAACTTATTTTTATGTCTGCATTTAGAAATTAATTCTGATTTTTTATTTAGTAAATTTTCTTGATCTAAATGAGTAATAATTTCAAATTTTTCTTGTAAACATAGTATACATTTTTTGAAAATGTTATTATAGGCAGGCGCAGTTTTTAGGAAAGACCAGTTATTACATAATTAATTATAACAATTTCCAACTTCCTGTGAAATAATTACTACCTACCTATCAACCTACTGATGATGAAACACAGTGTTGAAGTAATCAAAAATTAGATAAGTGCTTTAACTCATTTATTATTGCTCTGTTCTTTTAGAACATTGAGCACTCTGTTTGTAGAATACACTAACATAATTTATATATTAAGCTCCAGGTTTATACTTGTTGAGCACTCTTAATTGTATTTTACATAAAATAAACAAGGAAACTAACAATTTTAATTATTCCCTAAAAAATATCCCAATCCCAGACAAAAAAAGTTATACCATTTCTTTAATTGAAAAAATAGAACACTTTATTAAAAGAATTCGTTGGAAAGCCCATTTTTTCTTAGAATCTGAAAACAAAAAAAGCCCTATAATTGAAAATAACCAAAAAAAAAATCTTGGATTCAAAACAAAAAACGCCCCACCATTTATTCCTAACCTAGAAAACTTTGAAAACGATTTATTACACTTGATTAAAACAATAAAATTTCAAAATATTAACAATGATTTTATATTATTAATGTCTAACTCAAGTTAGACATTAATAATATAAAATCAAACCCTAATATTTTAGTTTTTGCTGATAAAACAAGCAACATATACCAGATTGCCCCAGATAATCACCATAAATTACTGCGCGATAATATTTCTAATAACTACGCAAAAGCCCCGAAAAACTTAGAAAATTCAATTAATTTAGAAGGCCAAAACATTGCTTAAACAATTAATTTAGATGCTAGAATTGAATCAGTCGCACCAGCGCAAGCGTTTATGACACTAAAAAATCATAAACCAAATTTTGAAAATAAACTCCCTTGTAGGCTACTAGTACCTTCAAAAAGTGAACTAGGGCACATTAGTAAAATTAAATTAGACAAAAATAATATTATTCGAAAAAAATTAAATTTGCAACAGTGGAAAAACACCACTGATGTTATAAATTGGTTTCCAAAAATGGTAATAAAAATGAATGCACGTTTATACTATTTGATATTAATGATTTTTACCCCTAAATTACAGCAGAAATTTTAGATGAAACATTGTTGTCTATAATTTCAGTATTCCATACAGAAATCACAGACGACACTATTCATCTAATAAACATTACAGAAAAACTTTACTCTATTTTAATAACGAGACGTGGAAGAGAAAAACCACGCACAAATGCTTTGATGTAACAATGGGAAGTTACGACAGAGCAGAAATTTGCGAATTTGTGGCTTATATATTTTAAATTTCCTAGCTAAAGTAGTTCATTTTAATCAATTAGGCTTGTACCGTAATAATGGCTTAATAATAATGCCAAAAAAAAAAAAAAATCAGGGCCTCAACTTGAAAAAGTCAGAAAAATATTATAGAAATTTTCAAAAACATTGGCTTCCAAATTGAGATAAATATTAATTTAAAAATTGTGAATTTTCTTGATGTCTCATTTAACCTCTCGGAAAACTCTTATAGGCCTTATAAAAAACCTAAAGATGAATTGTCGTATATTAATATAAATTCGAATCATCCCCCTCAAATCTTCAAAAAAATTCCCATTTCAATTAACAATAGACTTAATCAAAACTCCTCTAATGAAAATATTTTTAACTCTTCCAAACGCGTGTATGAAGATGCTCTTAAAAAAAGCGGATTTAAAAATTTCAAGCTAAAATTTGAAACAAAAATTGAATTGAAAAAAAAAAAGCGAAATAGAAATATAATTTGGTTCAACCCTCAGCAAAAATGTTTACAGCAAAAATGTTTCAACAAACATTGGAAAAGCATTTTTAAAATTAGTTGATAAACTTTTCCCTCCCTCTAATAAATTGCACAAAATTTTTAACAGAAACACTATTAAAGTAAGCTATAGCTGTACAAAAAATATTGAAAGAATTATAAAAGGCCATAATTTTGCATTGATTAATAAAAATGAATTTCTCAAAGAAAAAAATACTGAAAATTGTAACTGCAAGCAAAAACTTGACTGCCCTATGAATGGCAAATGCTTATCAAAAAATATTATTTACAAATGCATTGCTTCCTCGAAAAACAACCCTGATAAACATTATATTGGCTTAATCGAGGGCAAATAAAAAAACGTTAGTTCAATATCACAAACAATCTTTTAAACATAAAAAATACTCAAAAGAGACTATGCTGTCTAAATATATTTGGCAACTAAAAAAAATAAATATTAATTTTAAATTAAACTAGTCTATCCTAAAAACTGCGCCTGCCTATAATAACATTTCCAAAAAATGTATACTATGTTTACAAGAAAAATTTGAAATTATTACTCATTTAGATCAAGAAAATTTACTTAATAAAAAATCAGAATTAATTTCTAAATGCAGACATGAAAATAAGCTCCTTTTAAAAAATTATAAAAACAAATGACCAGTCCAAATTTATCCTAATTCTAAAGAATTCTTTTCATGATTTTTTAATTATCTAATGTAGTTGATGCAACTTCCTGGTTGCAAAATACTACAGCTATTACATAATTAATTATAACAATTTCCAACTTCCTGTGAAATAATTTTTCTATAATTTGAAAACTTTTTTATGTTTAGACATTCTTCCTGATGAACCTACTGATGATGAAACACAGTGTTGAAGTAATCAAAAATTGGATAAGTGTTTTTTTAATTTATATGTGTGTATATATATATATATATATATATATATATATATATATATATATATATATATATATATATATATATAGAGAGAGAGAGAGAGAGAGAGAGAGAGAAAGAGTGAGAGGGAGAGAGAGAGAGAGAAGTAAAATTAAATAAGAAATAAATCAGCAATGAGCAAAACAACTAAAAATTTAATGGACTATTTTGAAAATAAACGTTCAAAGCAATATTTAAGTTTTGTAAAAAAAAAAAAAAAAAGGAACATCTGGCACAAATTTATTTCATATTTTACATTACGTTTTTTGATTTTAAACTTATCTCTTTGTATAGTTCGGATCCATAAGTCATAAACTGTTTTCCTAAATTATAAATAGATCCTGATAAAAAACAGTTCAAAAAGTATTTTATGGTTTAGTGGTTGCGATAAGTCTATATAATAACTTAGGCTTTTACATGCATTTTTGTTATGAAGTAATTATACTTTTGCATACAATATAGAAATACAAAAATAAAAAAAACTGATTTTTCAAATCAATTGACATCAGCTGATGGTTACCAAGACCTATGCTGATGCACAGGCTAAAGGGTAGATGCATCTGTGCACATACATAAGAGAACATAAAATTTTGCTTTCAACCAGTTCCTTTTTTTTTCTTCAGTTTCTTAAAACACTACATGTTCTTTATAAAATAGAAATCAATAAAATTTCTACTTTATAATTAACTGAAATTAAGAGAACTACTATTTAAAAAATGGAAATTCAGTTATTTTAAGGCAGGGGAGAGTGAAGCTTATTCAAAACTAAAAAAAACAAAAACATATTAAGAGCAAATAGACAAACAACAAGAATGAAACACGGCTATCTTAAACACAGGCCTATTAATCGCGCAAACCGTAAAAATAACTGGAGGCTGATTTACTCACAAAAATTTGCCAAAGGTTAATATAGTTGCTTAAAACTAGTAGATGAAAAAATATTTCTTTAGACTTATTATGTTATTAAAGTGTTATTAAAGTGCTATTAAAGTGCTATTAAAGTCTTGTGTTGCGGATTGCTCTACTAACTATTTAACAGATAAAAAATGTTTAGAGATTTTAGAGTTTAGAGATTACCAAAAGATCCAGATGAACGTAGAAAGTAGTTATCAGCTATTCCAAGAAGCAACATTCCTGATAGCAAATCACTGTTGTATGTTCTTAACATTGGCCTATAAATTAAAAAAAATTTAATGTTTATGGTTGGAAAGACCCTCTTCTCCGCCTTCTATTTATCATGTACAAGCTGATCAACTTGAAACTTTCAAAGCCATGGACTCTTTGAATTTTAATGATTTGATTATTCATTACCAAAAAAAATAAACCAAAAGATTTATTAAAGTGTATAGTTGTCTACAAATGTGATGAAAAGATTTGTTTTCAATCTACTGAATTTTACTGTGGTTTACCAAAGTAAGATAAGCTTTCTCTAAATTGTTATGCATAAAAAAAAAAAAATTAATGGTTACAGATTTTTGTTATCTGAATATTTTATAGGTTCATATTAAATCTTTCTTCTAATTTAAAATATGAGATGTTTTATTGTGGATGCTTATGTTATGTTTGTCTAAAAATCATGTAACTATTTTAGACACTATTCAAACACTATTGTTCTAGCTTTTGAATATTTTTCTGTTCCAAGAGTAAATTCGAAATGATTATCAGCTTCCCAGTGTTTCTACTCTACAAAAATTGAAATCAAAAGCTTCAAAATTAAACAATTATGAATTTATTTTGCATGTTTTTTGCAAACTTACTAACCGACAATGACAGTGCATTTTAATAGTTGATGAAGTATATGTTAAAGGTTCATTAATTTATCACGGTGAAGAACTTTTTAGGAAATCTGTTTATCAACCAGACAAATTAGCAAAAACAATATTAGCTGTTATAATTAAATGTCTTTTTGGTGGAACCACTTTTATGGTATGCATGATTCCAGTATGTTTTCTTGATTCAGATTTTCAGTATAAACTAATTGATTCTATACTTGGATCAATTTTAAATGCAAATGGAAGCTATGTTGCGAATATATGTGACAATAGTAAAGTCAATGCAAAGTTTTTCTCTCTCTTTGAAACTTTTGAAGAGAAACCATGGCTGACTAAAAAAAACATTTTTTTACTTTACACTATGTTCATATATGGAAAAATAAAAGAAATAACTGGATTAATGAAAAAACTCAAGAAACTCAGTTTAAGGACAAAAGTTTAAGGATGATAATTTGGGATAATCTTAAGAACCATTTACAACTCAGAAAGACACTTCTGACTCTTTCACATTTAAATACAGCTTTAATCTTTCCAAAACCTGTTAAGCGAAAAATGTTTCTTTGTGTTTGAGAGTTTTTTGTGATGGAACACTTTCTGCTTTATCAACACATCCTTAAATAGACCAAACCAATGCTAAAGGAACATTTGTATTTCTTAAAAAGTTTATAGATGCATGGAAAATTATCAATGTTAACAAACTAGGTGATGATAAAAGGTTAAGAAAACCATTGCGTTCTGTCATTGAATCACCAGATGATCTTCATCAGCAACAAATACTTTCATTATCACAAATCTGTGAAGATGATATGGCTTCACATAAATATACACTACGCTATCAATGTTATATTGTAGTAAAATCATGTCATATTGCAAAAAATCCACAAACACTATATATGGAAATCACTTATATGAAAATGATTATTTATTAAGTTTCCGAATTAACTCAAATTTGATTTTTTCAATTTTTGCTTTATATGTTAAATCCTTATTACAAAAATTTCTAAGCTATGGGTAATTTATGCATGTATGAACCTTGTATAAACCTTCATGCATGTATAAACCTTGACTAAGGCACTTTTCATTAGAGCGCGCTTTTTCTCCAGTTTTTTTCTTTGTATTTTTCTTTTCAATCAAGTATTTTGTTATGGCAATATGATGCAACATAACATTTTTGTTATCTGCAAGGACTGCTAAAACAGTTTTCAAAAAATTATAAGTCATTTAAACTATCTGATATAATTTATATGATTAAAGGAGTGCTTATCAGATATAATCTTTTATTACCTTTTATCTTATATAATCTGTTTAAAAAAAGATGGTAAAAAAAGGTGTTCATTCTTCTAATATAAGTTGCGGGCACCCTAATAGCCTCCTTTTTGTTGCGTTGGTGTCCAACCCGCACGAGGATGATTAGAAAAATAAAATCTTATTCAATTAAAATAATGCTTTAGAATAAACTCGTTAATTTTTTTCAAATGTTAGTTTGACTTCACAAGATATTTGTTGGCTTTCAGATGTTCCGGAATCTTGTGATTGATTTTTCAATACCTTCCAGACTAGATAAAGCTCTGAAACTTCCAGCATTTGTGTAAATTTAATAAGTACATCTTAAAATTGTTTTCAGAGCCAACTGGAGAACTCCACTTTTTTGAATCTCTTTTTTTTTCTTTGATTTTACTTGATCTTTCATACTTTACTCTGATTTTACTTTATTTTGGCAGCAATTGTGTAGACTGGATGAACATGCGTGTTAAATTTGTTTCCTGGGCAAGAGGAGTCGTACCCTTATTTTTTCTCTCTAATATTTTGTTTTTCTTTAAAGTTGGGGTTTTCAACTTTTTAGAAAGAAAGATTTTTTGCAAAAAAGCAAAGTATTAATTTAGTATTAATTTTTTTGTCAGGAGGAAATAGGTTAGTGGCCCTGATAAAAATTTATCGTAAAGGAGCCAGGCATATTTGTAGCTATGATGCTGCTTTTCGCTTCTCTTATTCAGCGTGGTTGCTGTCAGGTCCGTCCCAAAAAGGTCTCTCATTTGGGTGGAGGGGAGGGGCGATCGTCTGTGTTTTTTTTGCCAACGAAGAGACACACTAAAGAAGAAGAAAAAAAAAGATTCTCGATATTTCATATTTGCTATACTTAAAGACATGCCAACTGAAATGCTACATGTACAATTGCGCTTACTTAAAAGCATATATAACAGCTTAAGGAGGAGGTGGGGGTGGGGGTGTGAGAAACTCCCTTCACCCCCATTTTGGGACAGCCCTGGTCGTAACAACCACTCTAACAGAATTAAAAAAATATTTTTTTTCTGTTTATTTATTAATAGCTATTCATAAAAGTGTTGTCTGGAATGAACTAATTTCAATCAGTCTATTCCAGACAACAATTAATCCTTTATTATTATCTATTATCTAACAATTATTCTAGTTTTTTCATTTCCAGAAATAACTTTTGTTTTGGTTAGATTGATTTTTAACCACAGCCACGCTAAATAAAAAAAGCCAAAATACAAAACTTGGAATAAAATTGCAAAATGCAGAGCCATTTCCAAAGCAAAAGCAATAAATCAGACAGTCTTCTAAAAAAAACTTTTAAATAACTGATGTAAATAACATCAAGATTAATTAAAAAAGAAAACTAAAATTAAAAAAGTAAAAGTAATTAACTTGAAAAAAATTTACAACTTTTCATAACAACAACAACCGCATAATTTAATTTATTTAATACAGCAAATTTAATAGAATGGTTCAAAAAAGCACTTTCAAATTTAAAATTATATGGTCGATTGTGAAGAAAATTGTCTTGATGTTATTATATCATATGGATAAAATAATATCAAGTTTTTTTTTTTTCAGTAAATTTTTGTTACTTTTTTTACTTTTCAAAAATTTAAAGTAAAAAGTTAACAAAAGTGCAAATCACAATATTTAAACAACCAGATTCCAATCACATATTTAAAATCAGGCCCGTAGCAAGCTCTCTATTTTTGCTTGAGAAGTTAACTTTATGTAACGACATGGAGCAAACTCCAAACATTTATATATTCATGTTCATGTAAAGCTTTTCAAAAGTATTACAATAATCGGAGTCTGTTAACAATAAACCCCTGAAATGTTAACTTCCCTTTCATGCCATTAGTGTGAGATTTATATAAACATTTTTTAACATTTTAAACTAAATTTCATTAACAAGTCTCAAATGCCATGCAATAATCTCTTAGTGTTCAAAAACTATGACCATATAAATTTTGAGCAACCTCCCCATTTATTTAGGGGATTTAAAATATATATTATTTTCGTGAATAAGTAATCATATGATACAGACTTAAAATTTGTCAAAGAATAACAAAGAAAATTAAGTTTTTATAAGTGACTTTAGTCTACAAGATCATTTGTATTTATCAAACAATTTATTATTTAAATTATTCTTACTTTTATCATTATTTGTTTGATATCAAAGTAATTTTTTTTTCAAATATAATTTTGTCATTGATTTTTGTTTTATTTTATTACATAAATACATTCTTTAATGCAGTGGTTGATTTTTAATTTTTATAATTTTTTACTTTTCTAAATTTGCCATTACAAATTATTATTTTTCTTTTGTAAAATATACGAATGGTGGGGGCAAGAAGACAAAAATAATCTTATTGCCAAGCCGTTAAATATCCGTACATAATAAAGTCATTAAAAACTTGTCATTAAAAATTGATGATCATATGTTTTTCTGAAGTTTAATAAGTTTATCATAGTTGACAATTATTGTTTTGTATTTTTTGGGAATATATCTAAAAAATTAATATATATGTAGCTGAAATACCAAATTCTCCTGTTTTAGTATGTTATTTTTAGAAAAAAAGAAATCTTTTTCTAAAATAACATACTAAAGCAGAAGAAATATTGCATAAATAACAGAAATTTTGACTGATTTTATTTTATAATATTATCCATGAAAATATAAATTAAACAAAATACAAGATTTAAATTGAAATTGATTCAAACACAAGTATTGTGTGGTATTATACCACGTCAAAATCAATGCAAAAAGGTTTTATAATAGAAATATGCAACAATTCCTTTTTTAGCTAAACCGATTAGAATTACTTAATCAACAGCATCTTTAACTAATACTAATATTAATAGTTACGTACAAATGAGGTCTTTTAATGTGTTGTTAAAAACTATATTAAACTCATTATGAAGACTTTATGATAACCAATAATATAATGATGTCCATTTGCGTAAATTTTGAGATGTGATATTAATATAATTATGAAAAATCAATGATTTTGGTTAATAAATATACTTCTGGTAAATAAAACATGCTTAAGTGCCAAACTTAAGTATGTTCTTGTTTATATCACATTAGAATGTTTAGGAAAATGTTGAAACAACCACCTTATTTGGTTTAGGTGTAAATTTTATATAATCATAACCTTTGAACTTTGATTTTTAAAACCTGTTGACTTAAATTTAGTATTAGAAAATAAAATATAAAAGTTACTAATTTGTTGCCCTCACATTTGGGGTAGGGATGGTAAATGTTTTTGGGTATTTTTTTTCCAGGCTCCAATCACCACAAGTTTTCTTTCTTAATCTACGTATAAATCATTGCTTAGCTACAGCTCCGGTTATACGTATATTACAAGTATTTTTGGTCAGTAGAAATACGTGGCCAAGGAGCCTAAATTCTGTTTCTCTGGAATAATAACTTTTCTGAAAAAACAAAAAAAACTCTTTAAATATATCTTAGGGCTCCTAAACCTTGCGTCTCTAGGTTCAGTTGCTTGTGGGAGCAGATTAATATATTTACATGAAAAGTTCTAAATTTTCCATGCCCATATGAAAGTACTGTAGTTGCTTAAACCAAAACTTTTAGAGTCAAAAGATATTCTTGAGCAGGTGGACTTTTTTCGGATTAAGATTATATTTGTCTTCTTCTTGCCCGCGCCATTCGTATATTTTACAAAAAAGAAAAGTGGCAAAAAATCTTTACAAAAATAAAGCGTCATATTAAAAAGTTCGAGACTCCTTAATCTTCAGGCCAGGGTGTTATAGCCCCCATAATTCTGAACAGGCTTAAACTTTCTTTCCTTAGTTTTGAATTAATAAGTACATATGCGCAAAAACTTGTAAAAAAGAAATAACAAATATGCTAATTATTTTCCTTTTAAATAAACTAAACTTTCTGAGTCTCCCATGGGTATATGCTCTTTTTGCTAACTTCCTTGTTTCAGCTTTGTCTAAATTTCAGACATTTTGAATGGTTGGCCAGAGAGTGAATATTTTTGAGACACATTTGATTCAGAGAATGGTTATTATAGCTAAAATTATCATGGACCAGAACTAGAGAGGGTTATAATTGTGGGCAGAAACCTATAATTGATATTTTCAAACTTTTCAGGAAAGAAATACCTAAAACCGCGCAAATCAAATGTTGCCACAATGTAAATGTTAGTGACTTAAAGTTTTACTTTTTTGCAATACTTTTGTACAAGATCCTGTCAAAGTTATTATAAAATATAAGTAAATTTACTTACTTTATATAAATTACTTTTAATTTACTTTACAAATTATATAAAATGCAAGCTTATGTAATTTAAATTTTATTTAATTTAATTTATTTTTAATAAAGATTTGTTATTACTTTTAAAATAAAAAATTCCTACTTAAAAAATATTATTTTATTTGTAAATTCAATTTACATTTGGTAGCATATTACTTTTATGTAATTTACTTTCATGTACAAGTTATTTTTGAATATAATTTTTTTTTAATTAGTTACTTTTATAGGTAAATGTAAATTAGAGTTTGAGGAACTTTTATATTATGTAATGTAATTTTCAAAATTAATTAACTTTTAAATGTAAAAGTAAACAGCTTTTTCATGTGACTTACTTTTATATGTAAAAGTAAATTACTTTTTGATGTAATCTTCTTTTACATAACTTACTTTTGAAAGTAAAAAAACTTACATTATAAAGTAAAAGTCCTTTCAAAAAAATAAATTACTTATACAGAAATGTAAATTTACATAAATTGTTTAAAATTACTTAATTACTTAAAATTACTTTTAAAATTACTTTTAAAGTGAACTTTTTATTGCACAAATTTTGCCGCTCGTGTAATAGGCCTGGGTTTTAGATAGCCATGGAATTAAATAAGAAATTAGGAAAAGTAAGAATGATGATGATTAGTAACATAGCTCCATAATGCATCATGATTTAAATTCATTTTCAATTAAAGCTAATCAAAAGGGAAAAAAAAAACTAACCTGTTAATTAAATTATCAAACTGTGTAGTAAAAAAACTAGAAGGTATCTCATATGCTTTGTTTAACTCATTCATCATTAACTTGAACATAGGTTCTTTTGAAGATTCAGAACAACTTAAAGATCCCTAAGCATATAATAATTGTTTTAAATCTATGTTGTATAATGTAAAATAGAGAAAAAATCAAAAATTCATGTTATATAAAAGATAATGTATTGTTAAAAAAACACATACACACATACACATACATACATACATACATACATACATACATACATACATACATACATACATACATACATACACAGGGGTGTACCCTTATGGTCGTCCAGTGGCACGGGATGACTTGTTT
>NC_088928.1:23287500-23290000 GCF_038396675.1 Hydra vulgaris | reverse complement strand
TAATTTGAAATATGTAGGAAATGATTTGCTTGCCCTATTAACCCCCCACCTATCAAATAAACACAACATGTGTTCAAATGAGTAGGACTGACCATTCAGTCTACAAAAATAACTCTTAAGATACTTTTGAAATATTTGTAAGTGCCCCTGCCCCCTCCATATGTATAGAAATTAAAAATTTTTGTAATTTCGGACTACTGGGACCAACCATAGGAGTATCTATAAAAAAAAGAATATATATATATATATATTTTGATACATATATCAAAAGGAACCTCAAAAATTATTATGGTATTTTTTTAACTGACTTCGGTATTTTATGCCCCGCCCTAATATATATTTGGGTAGGTCAAATTACAACTTTTTTTGGAATCAAGTGTTTGGCATTATAGAGATATTTTCTAAAAGATCCGAAAATGCATCCTGGAAAATTTTAATTAAAACAGTTCCTTCATGAGCGATTTTAGTTTTGAAGAAGTGTCCAAAGGCTTTTCACACAACATTTACTACGGCGTTTCTAACATTGTATTACAAATTCAGGACTCAATTATTTGATATATAACAAATATAAAAGGAAAAACTGGCTCCATAGTAATGGCAAAATAAAGAAAAACAAAGTAAAACATCAGCTATTAAACTTTACCTTTATTTTTAAATTAGATATTACTGTTTTCAAAATATTCTCTTGCAAAACATGGACTAGCTTTTATACAAAAACGCAAATATGTTGTTTAAAATATTTCCTAACTACAGAGTTCTAGCTTAGAGGTCTAGAATATTTTTAAAATTATAAGCTATCATTTCAGAGTACAAAGTGTTTACTTTATATTGTCAAATAAAAACTGTTGAAATAACTTTAGTGGTTTTGTAGTTTGATAAATACAAAGTTCAAAAATGATTTATTTTCTCATGGTCACTTTAACAAGATTATGCAACAAATAACTTGAAGATTATTATAAATTTTCATTTACTTTATATAATATGTCATACATAATATATAATATATACAATATATAAATAACAATATATATAATAGTTGCACTAAATTATTTTTCAAACTAATTAAAAATATTATCATGTATTTCACGGTAAAAACATTTAGATATAAAATTCATCTGATGCTTTATGCAAGAATTTTTCGCAACAATATGCTTATGACAACCATCTTTTCCAAAAATAATACAACTAGCCTTGCAAACAAGTTGTACAAACCTTTCAATACTTTGTGAATAAAAACAAATATCTGTGAGGTTAAACTTTTTTTCCAGAAAACAACTTTTATATTATCTCCTCATCAGTAAAATCTTCAAATGTTGCTGGTTCATCTATATCTTGATCAGAAATATCTATGAGCTCATATACAAACATCATTTTGAAATATAATACGCTCATTTTTGGTATTACTCATTTTTCCTAATGTTCTTACAAAATAATTTTTGGACTTGTTGCTCCATCAATTGTTTGAAAGAAAAATTCAAAGGGAAGCTTATTTTGATGAAGATTACAGTCTTATTTTGCTTATTTTGATGAAGATTACATGAAGATTACAGATTATAGTGTGAAGTTTTTGTCCAAGTTTTTTCTCTAACTCAGAAATTATTTCTACTTTATGACTTATGTTTGTTGAAGTATTATCATACTCTTCAAGAATTTCATAAAGGCTCTGAGCTTATTTTTTTCCTGTAGCAACAAGAGCTAAAACTTTGACAGTAAGATACTCCCTGTCTAAAAGATTCTTTTCTCGTAGTCATATGAAGTTCTTTATCTGTAGATCTCTTTGGTACAACTTCGCCAATCTTCTATTTTTATTTCTTTTACAACTAAAGTTTCATTATCAATTTTATCATCAACACCAAAGCAAATAAGTTCTGTGTTATAATAGATTCTGTTTAATAGATTTTAAGTCCGATAAAACTTTCACCATTTTCTTTTGACTTTCTATTTTGAATTTGTCTATAACTAAAGTTGTTGTGATTGCTGTATCATCAAACAGATCAATCATAAGAGCATTTCCTGCAGCTTTAACTAAACTTCCTGTATCATATCTGATCAAATCAACAGCAAACTTAGGAAACTTCCAAAGATTGTAAGTTCCTAATTAAAGACCAGCATATACTCATTAAAATTCGGATTACGAAGTTTACTAAAAGGCAAATTTGACTTTGGTTTCAAGTTCAATGCCGAAATTGAAATAGAAATTCGGCTTTCAGTTAAATTTGGTAACAATTTCAAAATTTCATTTAACTTTCAGTTAAATTTTTTTTTCAATTTATAAAGAAGTAGAATTATAAAATATGTTTTATGTATATCAACCTGTTTCTATTGGTTACAACCATCTTTTAACTCTTTAACTGCAAAAAGAGTTTCAGAGTCAAAGAGTTGAGAGAGGGTAGTAACCAATATAATTAGTAGCTTCTTCAATTAAATAGGCCCATTCGGCCTTGGGAACATAAATTCAGTAAAAAAAAAAAAAACATGTTAGAAATAAATTTGTCTTACT
>NC_088928.1:23227500-23282500 GCF_038396675.1 Hydra vulgaris | reverse complement strand
TGTAAGGTTGTTGGGAAGATCATTAATGTAGATAAAAAACAAAACAGGACCATGGTTATCAAAGTCTATTTGCTGGTAATTTCAGTGAATATATCAAATACAAAACTTTTTTAACATTCCAGTGAAATATTTATACTAAAGAATATATAAATAATGTTAAATAGTATATATAAATATATTACTTCTTTGAGTGTGGTGATTCATGATTGTGGCTTTTCCGTTAAAATGTTTAGAGCCAAAGATACCGGTTTAGGTAATTTATAAGTGGTACCACTGAATAGTGCATAACCAGAAGTTACTGGAAATAAGGAAGAATGTTGGCCTTTATAAATGACTTTAATAAAGCGGTAAGAAAGAAATAATTTGATAATATCAAAAACTTTCCAAGATATACCATATAAAACAAGCTTATGGTGAAGACCAGCATGCCAAACATTGTCGAAAGCTTTAGATATGTCAAGAACAATAGCTCTAGTCTCTCCTCCTCTATTTAATGCACAATAAAATCTTTCAGTCACAGCAGTTAGCAAGTCAGACATACAGCGAGAGGATCGAAAACCGTATTGATTGTTGGAGAGTAAATTATTTAACTCAAGATGGGATGTGAGAAATTTGTTTATCAAAGACTTAAAGACCTTGCTAATAACAGATAGAAGATTGGACGATAAATGGAGGGGTCAGAATGTTCACCAGAGTTTTTGAAAATTGAAATGATGCCATTTTCCAGCAGGCAGGAAAACAAGACTCAGTCAAGCATTTAATAAATAGTTTAGACAGAGCAAAAAAGTTTTGGAGAACTACTTTGTAAGACTGTGACAGGGATGTTGTCTGGGCCACAAGTTGTAGAAGAGTTTAATCGAGATATGCCTTTAGCAACGGAAGCTGAAGTGATTTGAATGTCTAAGATTGGGTTAACCTGTTTAATTGGAATGGAAGGAAGAGAATAGCCATAAGATTTGAGAGTTGAATTGGAAGAAAAGTTCCTTGCAAATAGTTCTGCCTTATCCTTGGGAGAGGTAATAAGATCAGCCCCATGAATGAGAGATAAAATGCTAGACCTACCTTTGTTAACAACACTATTGAAAATTTTCCATAAGTCTCTAGAGCCTAACTTCTGAGATAAGATACGAGATAAGATAAGATACGAGATAAAGAGTCACAAAGTTATTTATCTGAGTGAGAGATTGAGAAATGCAGAAGTTTTTAAGAAGAAGGCTTTAGTACCAGCAGGGTCAGTGACATTAGAGCCAAGCCATTCAGTGTGATGAGCATTAAAGTCACCAATAACAACAATATTGGCAGATGGGTAAAGAGAGAGGGCATGGTAAAGAACCAAGAGAAACGTGGTAGAGTGAAAAGGTGCTAAGCAGAAGCACATAAAAGAATGGTAAAAGTGGTCGAACCTAATTTCACGACAAATAGGTGAATTGACACATATGCATACACCCTAGCCAAGCATGTGACTATTGGAGTCATTGTGAATCAAAGGATTGTATCCATCAACAATGAGATCAGAAGAAGGAATGGTAGAATTTAAATTAGTCTCACTAAGAGCACGCAAGTCTGTCAAATTTTGCAATAAGTAAGATTCAACTGATGGAAGGTTGCTTCACAGACCACGAATATTAGATATATTAAAACAGTTAGAAGGTGAGGATGGCTTTTAATATTTTGGGTTACTTTTGGCATGATTTAAGTTTAAAGGGAACTTGACTCATTCATAGATAGAACACGGCCTCCTAAGCAATGAGCTATGCAATTTTCTCAGTCCTTTTAATTAACCCTAAGTGGTAACATAGGGCTCTTTATGTTGCCTCAACAATACACACCAAAAGAATTACCAGGGACATTATCCATGCGCAACATGACACTGCTAATACTCGCATATTTTGCATTTGTTGATGGAATCAGCCTCTCTGAGAGCTATCACAGAGTTTGGGAAACCTTACTACCAACCGGCCTCAGAACCATTAAACTGTATTTTAGAGCTGTACTCTCATTAGGAGATAACAGAAAGAGTTGCATAACCACTATCAAAGAGGCACAAGCAAAAACCTATAAGAAGAATCAATGCCAGTCTAATAGATGAAAAAGGGGTTTGAGGCTGATTAGCAGAATTATTCTGCTTATCCCTAAAGTCTTTGCCTAGGAGGCCTCCTACAAGACAGTAGCTGGATGCAGTTAACATCTGCCTGAGATGAGTATTTTTATCATGACACCATCTTTAGCCTTTAAGTAACCAAGAGCCCCAAGGTAGGTAATTTTTAAGTCGAAGTTTGTTTTTCTAAGCCTTTGCCTTAAAAAGCACACTTTACAAGGCAGCAGGGCATGGAGCAGGTATTACTGGATTACATAATACCAGTAGCAGTGAAATCGTGATGAACCTATACCTGACCAGACCAGGAATAATCAAAAGGAGCTACTTCCTGCAAACAATACCTTAAAACATGAGGTATGATATTTTGGAAATGGATTAGGAAAAATATTACAAATCTAACAAAATAATAGAGATAGGTGGAGCGTAGGTTTTATAGTTGGAGTGCCTAGTTAGTTAATGAGCTGAAACTGCATCAAAACAGATTTAAACATTTAAATAAAATATTTAAACAGAACACATACAACAGAGGTTCAGACAGCACACAAACATACAGATAGCAACTTATGGATGCATTAACACTATGCCAGAGGTTTAGAAAGAATACAAACATACATATAAAGTAGATTACAGGTGATTTAAAACAGTAACCAAGGCATCTCTAACTATATAAAAGACACAATATATATATACAGTATCTGACAGAACGAGTGCAACCAAATAATGCTAATTTAGTTTCTTTATATAAAAGTGCTGCATTTTTTCAATTTAGAGAAATAACTATGTAACTGTTTAGAGACAAAGTTCTTCAAGTTTTATTCATCACAAAGTTCATTATTTGTACACGAAAATTAATAAATTAATCAAAAGTATTAAAAAAAGTTAATTTCCTTCTGGACAAAACAAGTGCAACTCGACAAAATGTTGACCAAGCTGTATTTCGCTATCAACATTTTGTGGCGAATCCTTTGTTGCCGATCACAGCCTTGCATCTTCGAGGCATAGATTCGATCAGGTGATCAATGAAACTTTGTGGAATCGCTGCCCAGGCCTTTTAAATTTGTTCAAACAGTTGATCCTTTTTACGAACACCTTCACGATTAATTCTGCGGTTGACGATCTCCCACAGGTTCTCGATAGGGTTGAGATCCGGAGATTGAGGCAACCAATCCATCACCAATAGGTGGTTGTCTTGAAACCACTGCTTGACTACTTTTGCAGTGTGTTTCGGATCGTTGTCTTGCTGAAAAACCCATTTTATTGGCATATTCCATTCAGCATGAGGTAACATAACATCTTTCAGGATATTTTTATACATGAAACGGTCTATTATTCCATCGTTTCGATGTATTGGACCTAGACCGTTAGCAGAAAAACACCCCCAGACCATTGCATTGCCTCCACCATGCTTCACGGTCTTATGGCAGTAACGTAAATTGAGGCGTTTTCCGGGCAGTCGTCGTACACGGCAAATGCTATTGCTCCCAATGTTGAACTTCGATTCATCACTGAACAGGACAGTTCCCCATTTCTGCACGTTCCAGTCAATATGAGATGTAGCAAACAGGAGTCTTTTCTTCTGGTTGTTTAGTGAAATCAGCAGTTTCTTTGCAGGGTGTCGAGAAAACAATCCGGCTTCAACAGCACGTCGTCTAATTGTTCGGTCCGATACAGGCAGCTCTAACTGCTTTTGTATCTCGACTGATGATATCCAGGGATCCTTCTTGACGGATCTGACAATCATAGAATCCTCTCTAGAAATGGTGGAACGTGGTCTTCCACTTTTGTTATCTTCTGCCAACTTCCCCGTAGAACGATATTTGCAACATAGTCTTGATACGGTCCATTTTTTTATGCAATATTTATCACAAATACTTTTTTGTGACATTCCACTTACGTAATCGCCAATAATTTTCTTTCTTAGTTCCAATCCAAGACTGTTAAGAGCCATTTTTGCACTTGAAGTCATAAAAATTATAAAAATAAATAATCACGCTTCTCAAGGCTTACCATGTTACATTTACCTTGTGATGATACAATAATGCTCTGTGGAACACAACGGCTTGGTTGGATGTGGACTGTATCGATGTAATGAAACACTTGTTGTATTTCACTTCTTGTATTGATGTTTTTCGATAAAACACTTTGATAAAACTCACTTCGATAAACTGTCTTGATAATACTGAATGATTTACTTCCATATACTGACTGAATTACATGTCGATTTACATGTCTCTTATATAGTAAAATGAACCTGTGTGAACCTGTTCTGGAAGATTCTAGATGCTTCTTTTCGATGGTTCTGGAAGCTTCTGAATATTTCTGGATGCTACTGGATGCTTCCAGATGCTTCTTCTGGAAACTTCTGGAAGCTTCTGCATGCTTCTGGAAACCTCTGGATACTTCCTTTAATTATTAAAAAACTTCCGTGACGTTGACATGGACCAGACTTAAGAAAATGAAATAAACCAAAAAAGTTGCACTTGTTTTGTCTGCTGCAAAATGTTACTTGTCAACGAAATTCTGCCTGTGTGCTGTCACCTGTCAGCTGATTGCTCATGTCATGGCATGCTATGACTCCAGACTCCTGAACTGTTTGCTGTGGTAGTATAGTTCGTTTCATTTTTAAGACATGTAAAATTAGAAACACTTTTTAGCATTGTTCGATGTTGGTTGCAAATGTTTTGTCCAATACTGTATATATAAATATAATATATAAATATATATATATATAAATATAATATATAACTATATAAATATATATATATATATATATATATATATATATATATATATATATATATATATATATATATATATATATACACACATCTTATACTGCTGATTTAGGTGAACAGTGTGATGTCATACTAAAATAGCTTGCTGCCGGGGGCTTCAGTACATACATCGACTGACGAATAGCCTGACTCGCAGCAGAGTGCTGCTATATCGATTGAGGGTTTGGCATGGGGCAGCAATCTTTTAATTCATTATAAAAAAGCCGTATTGATTTAGATAAGCAAAAAAGTGAGCAAGGGCTCACATAAATATGCTAAAGTATATATATATATATATATATATATATATATATATATATATATATATATATATATATATATATATATATATTTATATATATATATATGTATATTACTATAGGCATAACTGATTTTAAATAGTACTCAGAGTTCGAAATAAGCGCTGGACATCAGACATTGTCTGGTGCTTGACCGGTAAAAAATGACATACATGGGTCATTTTGTCCAACCCATATTATATGTGCATTTATTTTCTTATCATTTTAGTTGTTCCAAAATTATTAATAAATTCAGTATTGTAAATAAACTTTATTTTTTGAACTTTTTATTTTTTATACAAAACAAAAATTGAAGTTGAACACATGGATACGTTAATAAAATACGTCATTTTTTTGAGTTAATTACTTTTTTAAAAAGTGCCATTACATTTTTTTTTGCCAAAAATTTTTGCTATTAAAAGTGTTTATAAAATTAATCCTAAAAAAAGTTTGAAAAGATTTATAAAAAATAAGTATGTATATAAATGTAACTACGTATAATATTCTTTGATAATTTAAATAAAAATGATTTATTATAAACATTGTAATTAATTTGTTACTTTATTTAATAAAGTAATAAGTAAACTTAATAATTTATGTATTTGATATATTTACATAGTAATTTATGTATTTAATAATTTTGTATTTTTTTTTTATACATTTTTATTATATATTTAATTATGTATTTAATAATTTCATAATTTATGTATTTAATATATTTACATAACAATTTATGTATTTAACAATTTACAAAGGATTTCGCATAGTATAGTAATTAAAAAAAAATGCAATATAAATATATTTTTCTCTTCAAATTTTAGCTTTTTGAGATTTTTTTTTTTCTGTAAGATTTTTGTTAGATAACTTATCTTACAAATTTTCTTTTTATTTTCAGCGCAACCAAAATATAATAGAAACCAAACCAAACTATAATAGAAACACAACTTATAAACATAGAATAATACCAAATATTTCACAAAACACATTAAACTCCTAACTAAAAAAAAATTTAATCTTTGGTTTAAAATACTAGCCAGTTCCATCAACTATCACCTACTTATTAACCTAATCTACAAATCAACAGGTAAGCAGCTAAAAAAATTACTTCAAAAATTATGATTCAAAACTTGTGCTATTTTTAAAAACTAACTCAAAAATATACCAATAGATCAACAGCCAAATATAGCAAAGTTTCTTGTTCAACCTCTGAGAATAAATGGCATGATATAAAAAAAACCACTTGGCAAAGTAGAAATGCCTGATTAAATAATTTAAATCTGTATTTTTTAAAGTAGATTGCAAGACCAAGTTTACATTTCCAATTAACTCTAATCAGACGTGCAAGATTGAAAAAGTTGATCCTAATGTATTTACTAAAACAGTTGAAAAAAAAAAAACAATCGGCTCAAATGACATAAGCCCATACGTTCTCAAAGAATGTTCCATGGGATTAGCTTGACCCAATTCCTTTCAAATATTATCATCATTCGTAACAGGTATATTACCTGGCACTTGAAAGAAAGCCAATATGGCACCAGTATACAAAAAAAAAAAAGGAAATAAATGTGAACCATCTGAGTATAGACCAATCTCTTTAACAACCATAATATGTAAAATCATAGAGAAACTGTTAAAAAAACCCACGATGACCCACCTACTTCGAAACAACTTGATCACAAAACACCAGTACTTCTTTGTTAGATAAATTTCATGTGTTATTAATCTACTAAAAATGATAGACATTGCATTGAAGGCACACAATCATGGATTTTATGCAATTATAATATAGGGGAAGGTTGTGTATGCTTTTTGGCAGCCGAAATATTATATTTATATTTATTTTTGTAGATTATCATAATTTAATATTTCTTCTTAAAGAATATAAATGAATAGTTCATTAAAAAAAAATCTTTATACCAAAAATTGTGTTATTTTCAACACACCCAATCATCTCATCTTAGGAAACCAGTTTCCTAAGACAAGCTTTTTTTAATGGAACTTAAAAAACTCAAAATAGCAAAAAAATAATCACAAAAAAATTTTCTTTAAGGACTATACTTAAGTAAAAAGTAATTATCTCAATCATAAAAATAAAATAAAAATCTTTCCTATTTCTAAAAAAGTTAGCGATACTATTTTTTGAAAAAACTTTCACTCTTGAAATACCAAAATAAAGCTCCATGGAGACAAACTTTAAAAAAACGCAATTTTCTTAATAAAAAGCTGCATCTCTCTTGAGCGTCTAAAAATGTATCATCTTAAGCAACTTTACCAAATACTATCATAATTTAAATAGCATGATAACAGCTTATGTATTATCTCATATAACCCATGGAATTAGCAGTAGATAAGCATAAAATATTGAGGATGTAATAAACTTTTGATGATCTTGTTTTGTTCTGACGTAATTACAAAATATTGAATAATAAAAAATTATAACGAGAATTTTTTTAACAATAAAACAATCAAAAAATATTAACTATACAACCAAGAAATTAAAATAAATAACACTATCGAACTTGTATAAATATCCTTAACCAAAAAAGTTCGCAAAAAAAATCTGTATTCTACCCATAAAAGAGGTTATACCATCTTAGGAACCTCCTCATCTTATGCAACCTTCCCCCTATCTAGACTTTGTTAAATCATTCGACAAAGCCTGCCATGAAGCCTATGACTTTATATAGATTATGGCCTATGACTTTAATGGAAAACTACTAAACTGGATACAAATTTTTCTTTTAGAGAGAAAGTAAAGAATTTTGGTTGACAATTCTTACTCTCAAGAGCTAAAAGATCAAAGTGGTGTGCCTCAGGGATCCATTCTTAGTCCATTACTTTTTGAAGTATTTATAAACAACATGCCTGAGGTTCCCTCAAACTCTTTGCTTATGATAGCAAATTAATAATTATCACGAATATTGGAATCCAAAAATACTTAAACACTTGGAATATAGTAAGCCTGCATTGTCTCCAATAAACAAAGCTGACAAGAAGAATAATTTTTTGTATTGCGAACATGCACCATCACTAAAATAAATACAATATTTAAAGTAAGGCAAAAACTCTTTTGTTTTATTACTTCATAAATGAAACAATAAACTGAGTTTGTATTGTGTTGCAAATGATTTGAAATGATACAAACACTTTTACATTTTATGTAAAATATGATTACTTGGTAATGATTAAATATGATTACTCTGTAATTGTTTTTTGGCTATATAAGGGTGGTCTCTTAATTGGTCTATTTGTTGACAAGCTTTTTTAATAAAATCATACATAGGAAGAGTGACTGGAACCATATCATATTTTTGTTGGCTTTTTGCCACTGATTAAAGGTGATATCTTCCATGCTATGTCTATCAAAGTTTAAATATTTAATTTAATATCTATTAGCAAAAATCATTTAAAAGATTCTTTATTTATATTGATTGTTTATTACATAATCAACATTGCATTATGTTGACAAGTCAATTAACTCTTATAACTTGGTATAAGTTGTAATCTTATAACTTGGTATAAGTTGTAATCTAAATTTGAAAATGATAATCAAATAAGTCAAATTAATGAGGAAGGGTGGAATCGTGAATGTATTGAAAAAATATTATAAAATTTATAGTCATGATATTAAATATTAAGTAAATTAGACTAAAAGTCTTTCATTTCAGTTTTACCTAATAGGCTACTAATAAGTTTTATATGAAAACATTAAAAATTAAATTTCAGTTTTTATATGTGTATGTTTAGTGGTGTGTTTGGGCATAAAGACACTTCATAGATCAGACATAAAACCAGACACACCATGTAAGGAGAAGTGTTCAATTACAATTTTTTCTAAGTTCTGGGAAAAAATGTGAATGTTAAAAAGAAAATTATCGGGGAAGGGGGTGGGGACAGGAAAGAGCTAGGTCTATTTAAAAATTGAGTTTAATTCAGGCTTAATTAAAGACTTATTTCAAGTACTGATTATGAAATACTTTCATAATCAGTACTACAGTACTATAAATTCATACATACTTTGTATTACAACATATAATGCAAACTAAAGTACAACAATAACTTTATTTTTATTGTTTTTAATGTATTTTGGGTAATTTTCATTGTTCTGATTTTGTAACTTCTCCATGATTACCCACTTTTTTTTTCCTGAAATCACTGTAATAAAGTCATTAAATTAGAAGAAAAAAAAATCTTTTCAAACCAGTGTTAATCCTAGCTTACCGGTGGTTTGAAATGGAGGCACATTTTCCTAAGTTTTAGCCGCAGCCATTTTTAGAGGTCTATATTTTTTTACTAAATTGTATCTTACCAGTAAATTTCTAAAATTTTAGAAGCCTACCATATATAGAAACTAAAAAAATATTTCTTTTCACTTCTTAAACTGCAGGTTTTGTATATTGACTCATCAAAAATCAACTTTTTATACTTTTAAACAATTTTTTTGGTTTTTTAGGTAGCCATTATGGAAAAAATGTGATATTCAAGAATTCAATGTCAAAGTTTTATTAAAGTAAGTCTAGAGTTGTGTACAATAAAAAAAACTAGAAGGTTTTCTGAAATTTTGTTTCTAAAATATAGAGCTTCAAAGTACGAACAAATCATGTTTTTGCTACCAAAGTATTTCTTTTTGAAATCAGAAATTTCAAATGACCATATCTCATGAGCCACAAAAAATTTTATGCTGAAATTTTCAGGAATTGCTTATTTTATGGATTTTAACAAACCCACTAAGTTTCATCAAAATCGAAGGGGTCCATGTTGGACCTTGGTCCAGTTGGCATGGAATGACCCGTACTCTTGCTTGATTAACTTTTAAATATGCATGATTTTATACACGATCGAAATTATCAGGAGCTAGTTATATCATATATTTCAAATAATAATTCTCTTATTAGCCCAGTCTTAGACACTTTCTCAATATTGCAATAAACGTTAGGGCGAAACTCTTTTGATTCAGTTTTTACCCATTTTTGTCAAGTTGCTTAATTACTTAAATTCTAAATTTCATACTCCAAAGTTTAAATATTTAGTGCATCCAAATACCAACTTTTTTAAAGCAACTAATTTGGAAAACATTTTTGTAAATAGAGCAAATACAAACGTTATGTGGTTCTTTGGTAATTGACAAAATATTACATGGTCTTAAGTAAAAAAAAAAGTTAATGCAATAATAATACTTGGATGGTTTTTTAAAATCCCATAAACATCCTTAAAAGAGTTGATCAAATCTTTAACAAAGAATCTCACAAGCTTTAGCAAAGTCTGATTTGGTGATGCTTATATCATCACTTAGGTAAAATTTTGTGCCAACCTAACAGCTCTAAGATTTGCAATCTAACTCTGATCTAACTTGATAATGTTTTCAAAATGGCTGTATTTTGTTCTGGAGATCCTATTAAAGCATTTTTTAATATTTTCATTAACTTATACTTGAGTTGAGGACAAGAAAAAGCAAGAAAAGAAAATCTCCTATTACCATTAAAGATAAATTAAATTAATTAACATAAGACTTGATTATGATTAAACATAAGACTTGATTAAACATAAGACTTGATTAATAGTAGGGTTAAAATTAAAAAAAAAGCCATAAATTTCGAAACACAACGGGAAAATGTCAAGCAATTATCATCTATGTTAGAGATACTTTTGTTATGTGTTTACATAAATCAATTAGCAAAATTTGCACATCTAATAATAAGCTCTAAGTATGCGAAAAAGAGCAAAAAAATTACTTCTACAAGCTAACCTTCTCCCCCACCCCATTTTAGACGTTTACAACAAGAAGTTTTAAAGTATCATGAATAAGGATAGTTTTTAAGGTTTTCCACTTAATGAAAATATAGTTTTTAATTACATTTTTTAATTGCATTTTTTAACTACAGCTATAAAGTACTAAGTATTAGTCCAATGCATTTTTTGATAAATAAAACTGATGATTAACCTTTTTTTGTTTTTGTTTTCTGTCTGTCCCTATTGACCCCACATGTGGGGTAAATGAAGACACCAATTGTTTCAGATGTTTGTTTCTATGTGTGTGTGTGTGTGTGTGTGTGTGTGTGTGTGTGTGTGTGTGTGTGTGTGTGTGTGTGTGTGTGTGTGTGTGTGTGTGTGTGTGTGTGTACCTAGAGTGCACTTGTAACATTCAACACTAACCAGGATGCACAATATGTACACAATTGAATAAAACCTTCACTGACATGTTAAACAATACAATATTACAAAAGTTATTAAAAGGCGAAGTTCTGAACATCAAAATTATAGATTTTCAGAATAGTATGACCATATAAAACATTATTGTGGCACAGTGACACAGAGGCAAGATACACACATGAACAAATTACCACATAAGGAACACAAGTTAACAATAAAAAGACATACAAATTAAATTGTAAAAGTACAAAATGAGCACTGCTTATTTAATACATTAGTATTTGCAATATAACTAAAATAAAATTTAAGTGCTTTATATTTTTTTTTTTTTGATTAAAGGTGATATCTTCCATACTATGTCTATCAAACAAAGCAGTAAGATACTCTTTTAGTGTGTTGGCACTTGTATATATAGTGTACTATAAACAAAACAATTATATTTTAGTTTTCCGTCAAGCGCAACCCTCAACCAGATCTTCATGTTTAGCCCATTCCATTATTTAATTTTGGTATGAGTTTTCTTTTTATACAAACCAACTAGATTTGTGTTTACAAAGTTATATTGGGAGAGTGCGAACATCAATTTTTTAAAAAGAAAATTATTTTTATAATCTTCCTTTAAAACCCTTTAGCAAAAAGAAGAAATTTATATTTTTAATTAATTCTAAAAAAAAGTTGGTATGGGTGCCACTGTCTGAGATATTAACAAGATATAAATTGTAACTACTCCCCAGAGTCTGTATTGAATTTCAAAATATCTCTATGCTCTAGAGTTGGTTGATTTAAATATCCTATTATTTGAGAATAGCTGAACAGTGCTTTTTTCTTTACTTGAGGAAAAACAAAGTGAAACTCATCCCCGCATTTTCAGGATGAGGAAATGATCCAAGACATTCTTCTGAGTACATAAGTTGATCAACTTGACCATGACTCAATTTCCGCTTCAGTTATTTTTCTAACATTAACTAAAAAAGATTGTAGTAAAAAGACCATATAAAAAACAAGTATAGAAATGATCAGTGTGGAACAGACTTACCATGATCCACAGCTAGTTCAAATAAATTCTTCTGCTCTGTATAACAAATGAAAATCTTGAGGATATGTAAAACTTTAACAAATTAATTTTGTCCGAATCCAATGTTAAATAAAATAATCCTTGTCCAATTCAAATCCTTTGTTTAATCAAATAGATATAGTGAACCAATTAGTTAAACTTAATGAAAATAAAAAGACAATTCACCCAATTGTCCTTAACAATTGTACTGAAAGCCTTAGCTAGCGATTGTGCATTATTTTCAATTGTTCACTTAAAGAGGAAACAGGAAATTTGGCAAGAAGCAAACATTACATATTTGAAAAAAAGAAAAAGGTTCTTGAAGATTGACAACTACAGAACAATCTCTATAACCTTTATTATTTGCAAGTTAATCAAAAGCATTATCAGATATATAATACAGATGCATCTTTTTGACAATAATTTAATAACCAAAAGCCAACATAGCTTCATTAAAGCAAAATGTTGTGTTACATATCTTCTAGAAACTTTAGAACTGCTAGCTGATATAAAAAAGAGGTATCTGTGCTGATGTCAGCTGTTTTAGATTTTGCAAAAAAACATTTGACTCAGTTGCACACCAAATATTATTCCTTAAACCTTATTAGATCATGCAATACATTTTTGAATTTGAAACAGAAAACAAAGAGTAGTTTTAGGGGAATGTATCAGAATAGGAAACTGTAAAAAGTGGAGTACAACCATAATCAGTACTTGGTTGTTTACTTTTTGTTACTTTTATTAATAACTTAATGCAGGACTTAAATAACAAAGAAAAATTATATGCAGGTAATACAAAAGTGATACCAGAGATAAATACAAATTTGCATAAAAATTCACTTTGAAATAACTTTGATTATCTCTTTAAATGGGCAACTAAATAACTAACAAATTTTAATATAAATGCAAGATAATGGACATACCCATGATAATCTAAACAATTACACAATTAAACATTATACACAATTAAACATTATACTGCAGAATTAGAAACCACTGAAAAAAACAAACAAAAAGAGACTGGAAAAGAGACCTACAAAATGTATTAACTACGAATAACAGTTAGAAAAGATGAAATTTCTAAAATTAGTGGATAGAACAGTACAAGGTGATCTGATTGAAATGTTTAGATAACAAAAAAGTATAGATAAAATAAACTGGCATAAAAGCCTGAAAAAAAATTGTAGAAAAAAGAGGGCACAATTAGAAATTAAGAAGACAAATAGTAACTCACTTTCTAGAATTAATTTCTTCACAAACCATATAGCAGGAGCCTGGAATATACTTAATCAAGATGTTGTTCGAGATCAGTTTTATTTATTATTCGCTCGAGATCAGTTTTATTTATTATTAGAATTCGAGATCAGTTAACAGCTAGTCATCTACTGTTGTTAGACTCTTTTTTCTTGGTAAAACAGCATTTTATTATATATATACTACCTTGAAGTTTTACAAGATATTATGAAATTAGTTATAATTGATTTAAAAGTTTTCATTTTCCATTATTTGTTCGATACTTATAAAACAAATTTCTCACTAATTTGTATTTCTCCAATTCTTGAATCTATGGGGTCTGTTGTGAAATTTTCAACACAAACGTATGAGAATTGTTCAACAATTGCTTACCGAGTTCTACTAAACCATTACATGTTTGATATACTTAAATTTACTTTTTTTAATATTATTACTTTGATATAATTTCAAATTACAGCAAAATGATAAAATTTGTCAGGAGTTGATATTTCTGCTAGGAAAAAATTTTTGATACTATTTTTTAATATTATAAATTTATACATATATTTACTACTTATTAAACATTGGCATAAACATATATATATATGGATATATATGGGTAAAACATATATATGGATAAATATATACTGTTTATATCCATATGCATATTATATGCCAATTATGTTTGCTATTTATTTATATGCTGACATACAATATCCTTACATATTTATAGAAAACTATTAGAGGAGAATTGCTGAAATTGGAACACTTAAGGAATAAATATTTTTAACAAGATATGGTTTAACTATGAAAACATTTATGATTTGATAAATGCAAACAACCCTACTATTCTTTAAATCATAGTTTAATATATAAACTAAACTGTTATTGGAAATAAATTTGGTTTTTAAGACACCATTTTGTTTTAATCAAGGCAAACAGTTTCTAAAATTGGAACACTTTGATTCTTTAACTGGAACATAATGCTTCTTTTAAAAAAATACCCATAGGAATACCCAGTAAAATCAATAAAAATAAATTTAAAGTTATTTCCATCATTTTGGATTTGATGGAACAGATGATCAGATGGATGTGTGATATGACTCTAACAGGACAAGAAAAAAAGTCATGACTTTAGAAATATATTAGAATAGTGATTGTATTGAACAAGGTTCAAATATTAACCCCTGTTGCTTACTAAGTGGGCCTTAATCTCTATTAAGGCTGCACAACCAACTAAGGAAGGAAAACACATCTAATGTGGAAACTTAAGTTTCAATAAACTTATGATAATTTATAACAATTATGATAACTTATAGTATGATAATTGATCTGCAAGGGCATCAGTACATACATCAATTGAGGGTTTGGGTTTGGGCAGGTACAGTTTAGATCAGAATTTAAATACAATTTTTTTTTTCAAACTATTGCAGATTTTGAAATAAATTTTTTTAATTTAACAATCTCTGGGATTCTGTTAGAGATTTAATTATATTTGATACATAATAACATGTTATTAAATTTTTATTATATATGTTATTAAACAATATGTTATTAAACAATTATAAATAATAAATAATGTAAGAGAAATAAAAAAAATAATGAGCAAATTCTCACAAACTAAAAAAAAAGAAATATAAAACATACATTTTCTTTAGTTCATTTGAAAATTGGTTGCCATTGACAGCTGAGATTTTTTCAACATCTGCTTTTAAATTGAAAAGATCGTTTAACAATGATTTTAAATTTGAAGCATAATCATTACTTTTTGTAATTTCTGTTTGAGCATTAAGCCATTCATCCTGCAGAACATCTGTACCATAGAGTTGGATATCAGTTTCCAGACTCTCATTAAAAAAGTGAATTCCTGTTTCATTTTGAATGATCAACTTAGTTAGTTCATTTTTTAACTCATCAATGGTTTCCATTCTGCATTTTAATACCTTAATTAGTGCATTTTTTCCTTCTAATAGTCTATCATAGTTGTTTGATTGCTTTGTACAATAGTAGACACAATGAGACCATTTTAACAACAGCTCATGGTATTTCTGTATTTCTTCATAATATCCAAGAAGTTCTTTTACTCTATCAGGCATGTCTTTGTTTATTTTGTAGGTTGCATCGATACTATCTCGAAATACAAAAACAACTTCTGTGCATTGCACATAATTTTCTAAACATCGCTGATCACTTAAAAAATCAGATCCTAACTTGACAAGGCATTGGTCATAAGTTTCTATACCAAACTCTTGTTTAATGAATAATTTCAAGTTCTGAACAGTATCACCTGGTTTGCATATGTATGAAGTTTCCTGACATGTCATAATGTCAAACAAATGGATCTTGTTAATACTTAAGATATCTTTAATCATGCTAAAGCATTCTGTTGTTTCTCTTTTATGAGCATCATGACACAAAACAAGTTGAAGCCTAAAGCATATAAATATAAAAAAAAATACTACACTTTTTTTGCTATATATTTCTATATATTCCTATTTTTTTGCTATATATTGCTATATATATATACTTTTAATATCATAATATTGTTTCCCTTCTATACTTTTATATGATTGCTATATTCTACTTGATTTCGATTTTCTATATATTTATATAATTGCTCTTTGGATCTCAATTACTAATAAAATAATAAAATTATTAATTCTAAAACTATATCCAGATGTCAGCTTTGAATAAAAAAAGGTATTTTTTTAAAATCAAGTTAGGTATTATTTTGCCATTACTATTGAGATTATTAATTTTGAAAATATTGCTTTATTTAAGTAGCACATGCAAACTAAAGATTACAAAATTTAACGAAGAAACAAAACATGTTATGACAAATATGTTATGTCATAATAAAACCAAGTAATAACATACAAAAATTAAGCATATAAAAAAAAAATACAAAAGGAAAATGAAAAAAATGTTTCCAATGAAGAATCAAATTAAATGAGGCAAGTTGTTGTCAAAACAGCCTCATCAAGCTTTGAGGGCGCTTTTTGTATAAGTTATATATATTTATATATCTTATATACATTTACAGTATATTATATATGGTATATCTTATATACATTTACATATACAGCTTACATACAAGCTTACATTTAATGGCTAGAGATAATGCATCTAAAATGGTAGCTGGAATAAGATAGGCAATTTACGATAGTTTGCCAAAACTTTTACACATTTTGCAGCTAGTGTTGAATGAAACTGAATTTGCCAAGATATGTATCAAAAATATATCAATAATTTATAAAAACTTTTTTTAAACATTTTCTGTCTATTTTTGAAAACTATCGAAAAAATCAAACTCAGTATAAAGTGCCAGAAAATAGATTTAAAAAAGATATTGTAAGGAAATGGATTTGTTAGTTTTTTATGTTTAAAAGCATTTTTGAACAAAAGCATACTTTGATCTTATATTGTTTTAATACTTGTAACTAATCTTTATTCTCCCAGAAAGAAAAAGGTTGGCTCCCAAAACAGGATGAAATGCTAATGTTTTTATTTTACAGTTTATGTATTCACAATTTTAAATAATAAACATTCTTTACTAAATCTATAAAATTTGACTTGGTATGGTTATTAATCAGTAATCCAATCAGTATTGGTATCATATATATATATATATATATATATATATATATATATATATATATATATATATATATATATATATATATATATATATAGGGCATTTCCAAAAAACGCATGAAAACTCATATCAATCAATCAATATATTCTGAATTACATGATTTTACAATTCAAGGATGTTTACAAATGTATAATTACTAATGATGCGTAAACACCTAATAATAATGAATAATAACATAAGAATAAAATAATAGCAACTCTAAAAATCATAATGTTAACAATAATAATAACATTAATAATAACTACAATAATAAAAATGGTATTAATAACAATCAAAATAATGGTATTAATAAAAATAATGGTATTAATAAAAAATAATGATATTAATAAAAATGGTAATAATAATAATAACAATGGTATATTTAAATATGTCTATACTTATCTACATATGCATATACATAAATATACATACACATTCACACACATATTAACACAAAACACACATACATACACATATACACACATTTGTACACATACATATACCCACACACGCATACATATACCCACACACGCATACGCACATGTACATTCAATCATTGTACAAGGATGACAAAAAAGCTGTACATAAATGTAAAGATTCTTGAAAAAAAAAAGAAAAAGATAAAATAAATAAAATATACAAGAGAGAGAATTTTTAATAAGACTATTAACAGTGATATATTGCTTTTATTGATGTTATTACTCTAGTAGCTATCCAAATAGTGTTTTTTTAATTCATTGAGAAAATTATATCAAAAAATTGAGTTTTCAGTTTTAAAAGAATGAGGGAGATTGTTCCAAAGTTATAAGTGCTTTATAAAAGTAATAACACTATAATAGTGTTATTACTTTTATAATGCAGTTAGCTACTAGAGTGTTATTACTTTCGTAGTCGTAAGTTTATTTTTAAAACTTTTTCGCTAACAAATTTAAGTTGATTCACCCCTTAAAAAACAAATTACACGGTTTTGCATAAACTAAAAGACCAGCTATTTTTACATATTTTGAAAATCACGATCGCTTAATTCAACCCTTGCCATATATGTTTTGTCTGTTATTTTCATAAAAATAAAACTGGCTAAAAAATTAAATGAGATTAAATCTCCAATTTAATCTCATTTAATTCTGATCTATATAAATATTTAGTAAACAGTAAAAAAAAAAGTTATACATTAGTAATAAAGTTTGAAGCGGAATCAAGCACGTAACAGAAGCGGAATCACCCACATAACAGAAAAACACAAATTTTAGTTACTAGATAAATAAACTTTGATTCATTGGAAAATATGTTTCAGCAGCAGGGATGTGGAGTCCCAAAAAGGACTCCGGATTTAAAAGTCATAAAAAGGTTTTAGTTTTTAGGTAAGAGGAACAATCACTTTTTGGAACCCGGAGTTCATAAGTATAATGGCGGCAAGGACTCCAGGACTCCAGGACCCTGCACTTAAAAACAATAAGTTCCAAGTCATTAAATCTCATGAATTTTTTTCTTATGGCACATCATAAGTCAACAAACATGTTTAGAGCTTCTGGACACTACAGACCTAAAAAAAATAGAGATTTAAAGCCGTAGTCCTTTGGGACTCTGCATCCCTGTGCAACAGTATACCTTTTTTTTGAAATAATATTTTAAACAAAAAAAAAGTTACAGAAATGCACTATGTATCATAGAGTAACAGCAACTGTTTAAATGCAGTTTATATATATATAAACCTATAGGCATGAAACTTTATCACAATGTTATATCTTTTCATATAATCTAACACTATATATATGATTATTGATTTATTAAATTAATAATTGATATTTTATTGATCATTATTAAACAAACAAGAGGCTGTGTATCTAAACTTGATATAAACAGCAATATATATATATATATATATATATATATATATATATATATATATATATATATATATATATATATATATATATATATATATACATACATATATATATATATATATATATATATATATATATATGTATACATATATATGTATATATGTATATGGATATATATATATATATATATATATATATATATATATATATATATATGTATATGTATATATGTATATGTATATATATATATATATATATATATATATATATATATATAAAAATATATATTTATATATATATATGGGGTGCCTTAAACCTCCTATATGGGAGGCCATTGTTTCTTCCACTTGATATATATATCAGCCTTCTTAGCCTTTAGCTTTTTTGACATTTGTGCAAACATATAGTGACAAACATGCGTTTTATACATTTATCTTTGACATATAATCCTCAGGGTGGGAACTTTTGCAATATCTGACAAAATGAGTACAGCACCATTGTCTTCGCCAGTGTTGCTGTTTGTAGAATCAGAACAGATGCCTATTACCTAACCTTTACAATCATAATATTCTAATAAGTTGTAAACTTGTTGTACCTGATCAACTTCCTTTAAAGATGGACTTTGAACTATACCTAACAGGTGGTCTTCCTTTCTATCATTGTCTGGATTATGATACACTAATGGCAATTCTTTCACAGGTTTAGACAATATTCAATTCTGTGATCATTTGATCTACAGGCTTACTGTCAGAATGACCTACCCAGTTTGTTATATATGTTAATGATCTGCCTAATAACATAAACAATGATTGTAAAATGTATGCTGATGAAATAAATATACTTGTCATAATTGAAAACAAAAAAGACTGAACAACTCTAGAGTTAATTAAATCACAAAATAGACAAAAATATGTCAAATGCAACTTTAGAAAAGCAAGCGTAAAAAAATTCATACTCTAGGAAATTCTAATTTACCAAAACTTGATTACTATATAAATGACCTTAACATTAGAAAATTAAGCTAGGTTAGCATCAACTAAACAAGATTTAGTCATCTAATATGGACATTTGATCTTAAATTGCACAACCAAGTTACAAAAGCATCATATAAAAAATACTTCAAAAATATCACATAAAACTCTGTAACCCTAATTACTCTAGTCAATATTGTGCTTTTAAATGCTCATCACTAGAAAATAGACACAAACAGGGAGATCTAATTATAAAACTTCATAAAATTTTTTATTTGCCTTTCATACTCATCAACATTAAGTTTTTTGAGCCATAGCAATTCACTAAATTACCACAAAGCTAGTTTAATTGAATAATCAACTTAAAACAATGCAGAAATGTTATTATGTAATGTTATAGAATGTTTACACTAGTGAATCCAAATCCGGATTTCGGAATTTTGGAATTCCGAAATTCTGTCATATTTTGAATTTTTAAAAATCCGGAATTCAAAAACGCAAATTCCGGATTTTTCGAATTTAGAATTTTGATTATTTAATTCTTATTTTATTTTTGAAATTATTTAGAACTGTTTTAATAAAAATTTCAAAAAAAACTTTTTTTTTGTTTTTATATTATGTATTTCTTCCGTTCTAAAAATTTTAATTTTTATTACTAAAAACGTTTTTTAACAACAAAGTTGTCATCCTCAGTAGTATAATACAACAGTTTTTAGTAATAAAAATTAAAATTTTTAAAACGGAATAAATACATAATATAAAAACAAAACAAAAGTTTTTTTTTGAAATTTTTAGAATTTCGAATTTAGAAGAACTTTTACTATAGATGGCAGCATTGTGTACTATCATTGTTATAAATTCAAAAAATTTAAATTTTAGTAGGCTTAGGCTACTGCAAATGCATTAAAATTTTTTTTTAAATGAAATATTAACATTAAGAAATTAAATTGTATGCAGAGCAGACAAAGTAAGTCATTATATTAATTTTATGTTTCAAAAATTTTGTAGACTTACATTGTTATTGTTTTAAATCCCAACCCAAGTATGGTAGATAAATCTGAAGAAACTTTTATGGACATTTCAAAAGAAAGCTCATCAAATTCAGTGTGGAAATATTTTCTACGAGGGAAAACAAATCAGGTGGCGAAATGCATGCAATGCAAGCAAGTTTTAAAGATATTGGGTGGATGTACAACTCCCATGCACACACATCTTCGTTCTAAACACAACACAGTTTTGAACAAGCGAAAGTTTGATGAAAATACAACAGCTTCTACATCTGACAGTAACGATAGTGTTGTGTGCACAACCAGAAAAACGAACACAATCATTGATTTTTTCAAGTCAAAAAAAGATGAAACTTTTCCTGCCGTAGTAGCTAGAATGATTGCTTCTGATGGTTTACCGTTTCGTGTTTTTTGTACGTCAAACAATTTAAGAAAATGTTTAACAATGCGTGGATTCGGTGATATTCCAAAATCACCCACCAGCATACAGAAAGTCGTGATGGATTATACTAAAAAAATTAAACAATTGCAAATTGCTGAAATTAATCAATTAAAAAAAAATTTATGCTTTAGTCTAACATTGGGCGAGTGGACGTCCTCTCGAAATAGACGTTATATGAATGTTAACGTTCATGGGTCAAAAAATATCTGGAATTTGGGTCTTTCTCGAATTAATGGTCGATTTGCGGCTGAAAATTGTGTAAAATTGTTAGAGGACAAGTTAGAATCATTTCAGTTAAATATAAGGAACGATATTTCGTGTATTGTAACTGATGGTGCTTCTATGATGCAAAAAGTGGGTAGATTATTACCATGTGAACAAATTTTGTGTTTTGCTCATGCAATTCAGATTGCAATTGTAAATGTGATCTACAAACAAACAGAGAAAGAGGTAGATGAAGATGATTATGAGAGTGTCCTAGATCTGGACTCTGATGAAGAAGATTTAAGTGATGATGAAGGAATGCAAGTGGGGACGAGAAATGAATGTGATGTAGAAATTACTGAAAAGTTTACATTGCGAAATGTAATCATGAAAGTTCGGGTAATTGTTCGAATGTTTCGACGTTCCCCTTTAAAAAATGAAGTGTTGCAAAAACATGTGAAGGAAGATCATGGAAAGGAATTGCAGCTATTGCTTGATTCGAAGACTAGATGGAGTAGCCTGATGTCCATGTTAGAACGTTTTCATCTTTTGAAAAGTTCAATAAAAAAGGCAATAATTGATATCAAAGCGGATACATTTTTGAATGATTCAGAATGAAATATAATATCTACAGTTTCTAGAAATTTGAGACCTATAAAATTAGCCATAGACGCGTTATGCCATGCTGATGCAAATTTACTTTCTGCGGATGCAACATTTACGTTTGTGTTAGAAAATTTTGATGAGAATGAAGAAATTGGCCGTGAAATGAAAAAATAGTTTGAAGTTCAAATTAATCAAAGAAAAACTGTGGTATCCGATGTTCTTCAATATTTGCATAATGGGGGTAAAACCAAAATTCACAAGAACATTTTGCATTGCTCGAAAACTGAAATAACCAAAATTATCATATCCCTAATCCAAAGACTTAGTGGTGAAGTAGCATTAGAAACAGACCCGACAGTATCTGAGTCTACTAAAATGGATGAAGATAAACCTATCGAATCATTGGAAACTCAGTTATCCTTGCAGGAAATTCTTCAGCAAAAGATAAAGGAATCACTCTCGGAATCACGGTCAAAAGTTCTACAAAAATCATCGATTCATTCTGAAATTCGCAGTGAAATGAAATTTTGGGATGAAGGGGGATCCCGCGGAATGTTTTTGGAAGATCTTTACAAAAGTTTATTAAAAATTCCACTAACTAGTGTGGAGTCAGAGCGCGCTTTTTCCGCTGCAGGAGCATTTTCAACAAAAATTCGATCAAGGCTCAACGACAAAACATTGGATACTTTGTGCTTTTTAAGAAGCTTTTTCAAAAATCAAAATGAAAATTGAACTTTCATTTTGCAATTTTATTCATGTAGTTCAAAAATATTTTAATATGAAATATCTCCTTATTTTGTAATTTGTTTTAATTTTATTGTTTTGAACTAAATACATTTATGTTAAAAAATAATGTACTTTCTTTTCTTTATATTTTTTAAATTCTTCTATAATAATTCTGGAATTAAACCGGAATTCCGGATTTCATCTCCTGTAATTCCGAAAATCCGGAATTCAGTTTTTTACAAAAAAATGGATTCACTAGTTTACACTAAGCTTCCGGTTATTTAAACTATTAAAATATTTGTTTCTTTTCTTGACATTCGACACAATCATTAGAAGTTAGTTTTATACAAATTCAAACTTAATTCTTAAAATTTCATCTAAAATTATTATATTTGTAAATAATTAGCATATTTTATGTAATTTAAATTTGATTTACTTTAATGTGGAATTCACAAGATAATGGTATTATACAGCAAAAGCACAAACTCGTTCAAAATTAGCTAAGACAAATACATTGAGGAAAAAATAATTTTAAAAGTCTAAAGAAACTACAAATAAAAAGTCCCGATAATACTATATGCAGTTCCAATGTTACTGTAGTTGTCTCATTCTTCAGCATTTAACATTGTTGCTGTTATAAAAAAAAATCACAAATCAATACATACCATTTCTTTAAAGAATTTGTCAAAGATTTGCACAAACGATTGGGCATTGGTATATCAGAATAAAACTTCACACCATCTGGAGTTTCACACCCCCATATTTCATTGTCAGTTTTATTACAGATAACTTTTAACTTGTTCTCTTTAATTAAGTGAAATGGTCTTATTCCAGTAATACATTCAAAGATTACAGTACCAAAACTCCAATAATCGGCAGCTTTTGTATAGCCGCTTTGAGACTCATAAAGTTCAGGAGCCTAAAACACGAAGCAATAAATTTATTATATATAATCATTCCTCTCCATCTAACAAAAAATTCAAACAAAAGTTATAAAGCTAAAAAATCATACCATATAGTTTTGAGTGCCAAGAACTGTCTTGCACATACTTCTGTCTAAATCTTTTGCAAATCCAAAATCAGCAATCTTATAAACAACTTGATCACCTTTGTGGCCTTTTAAAATGTTTTCTGGCTTTAAATCCCTATGAATAATATTTTTTTCATGCAAAAAATTTAGACCACAAGCAACATCTTCAAGAACTTTAAGCACCATACTTTCTATCAAACCGCAACAGTTTTCTGTGTAACTAAGAACCTAAAATCATAAAAAGACAAAAATACAATGATAAAATTAGTATGATCATTATGATAATATAAGTATGGTCCTTACAATAACATAAGTACAATCATTATGATAAAATAAGTATGGTCCTTATGATAACATAAGTAAAATCATTATGATAACATAAGTATGGTCCTTATGGTAACATAAGTAAGGTCATTATGATAACATCTTAGTGATTTGGGGTGTTATAAATTATTAAAATGCTCGGGTACCCGGCGAACAAACAGACAGCTTCCTGGGTGCTTGTTAAAATAACTTTTAAAAATAAAAGTTGTTCTTATAAACAGTCAAATAAAACTTTTAATTCCATGTCACTTATTTAAAAGCATTCTTTTTCTAAACTTTACTTAAAGCCTCCAGGTTACACAAATAAAAAAAAAAACCACTGAACACAGAAGTAATAATAATAATATTCATTGAGTAACAATAAGTATCTGAATCAGAAACTCAAATAACTTGAATTGAATTGTATGTTTTTAGAAATTCTGATAGCAATAAATAATCGTAACTATTAAAAATTTCAAGACCTTCAAGATCTTGTTTCATATACCAAATTTATAATGTTAAACTGTTATATTAAGAATATAGTATAAAATTATTATAGTATAAAAATGAATGAAATAAATTTTAAACTTATAAAATGACAGTAACCTCTCATTTGAAAATGCTACCCGGACAGTAACCAAAGAAAGGGTACCCAGGTGCCTGTCGACAGCTTTATTAGTGATCATTATAGTAACTTAATCATTACAATTTTTACTTAAGCCATTATTAACTTAATAGATCATTATAAACTTTAGCTTAGCACACATTTCTCTCAACTCATCATCACACTTTCAAGCCATTCAGACTTTTGACATTTATCTCTACCAACAAATATACTATCCTTTATCTTAACTCAGGCAGTTTTGGAAACATAAGTTAGATTTCTTAAAAAAAATTCCTGCTGTGGTCTTCAAAATCTACTTTTCCAATTCCAGTTTAATTTAAGTGATGAAAGATAAACTTTTTTTAAATCTACTAAAAGCTGTCTTGTAACATCTATTTTTCCAGGGGTCGATGTTATAAAACTTTTTATCGGCGGTAAAATTTACTGGCATAAATGATTTTTTTCAATGTTATAAAATATTTTTAAAAATTACCGGCAATAAATTTTTACAGCGAAAACGTTTACAGTTGATAAATGTTCCGGAGGAACGACCTATGAAAATTTGTGTTGAATATCAAATGTATGAATATTTAGTTGTAGAAACTTGAAGTTCAGAACTTTTCAAAGTACTTACCTTGAGTTGAAAATTTATTACAGATTCATACATTTTAATAAAGGGCACAAACTCATTCTCCAAACTTAAAACTGCTCTCTTTAACTACTTTTTAGAAAAATATTGCTTTTAAATCTTATACTTTTCTTCAACTTATTATTTATAAACTTAATTCTAAGCTTCTAACTATTTTTTTTTTTTTTTTCTGTTGTGTTTTAATATTTTTTGTTAAATTTTTTATTTTAATCTTTCTTAAACTGAAATATCTTCTCTTTATTACTATTATTAATAGTGATGAAGAGAAAATAGTTCAGTTTAAGAAAGATTAAAAAAATAAATTTAACAAAAAATATTAAAACACAACTTAAAAGAGAAAAATTTTTAGAAAAAATAATAATATAAAAAAAAATTAAAACAATATTAACAACAGTAAGAATAATAATATTTGTAATGATAAAAGTGTAGTAATAATAACAATAACAATAATACTATAATTGTTATTATTTTATCATTATAAATATTATTCTTACTGTTGTTAATATTGCTATAATTTTTTTTTTATTTTACTGATGTTGTTATTGTTGTTATAATTATTGTAGTTGTTATTTTTATTGTTATTATTATTAATATAGTGTATACTTTTTATAATCTTTACTATTACTTTTAATTGCTGTTATTACAACTATTATTTTTATTTACTCCTACTTGTATTATAACTATTATCATCATCATTTTATTTATATTGAATTTCATTGTTTACTTCATATTAGTATTTATTACTATTTGTAAATAACCTTGATGTAACAACTTTATTCTGAATTTTGATTTAATTTGATCACTCTAAGCTTTAAAAGTTTGTTAAGTTTTCATGAATAAAATTAAACAAACAAATATAACTTTTGATATTAACTTTATAAATTTTCTTTTAGACATTGGAGTCTGAAAGAAAATCATCAGAAAATAAAATTTTTTGATAATTTTCAAAGTTTATTATTGAGTTAATTAGAAAAGATATACGAAGTTCGATTGGATGGAAAAATCCACTTATGCTTGATTTATCAGGACTATTTATTGATCCAAAAATCAGATCAACTCTAGTTTTAGACGAACTCAAAATGGACAGGCAAAAGAAATTCCTCCATTTAAAATTTATGTAGAGATTATTTGAGATTCGAAATTGTAAAAAAAGTGGTCAAAATATAACAGAATTAATAAAGTTCTAGAAATTAACATTGATGCTCGAATATGGTGTGAGCTCAAATACTTTTGATTAGAGCTCAAATATATTTGATAAGAAAGATAGATAAGAAAGATAGATAAGAAAGATACAACCCTCGGAATTAGGGTCGGCATTCGGCAATACCGACCTAACTGCCGACCTGAAAGTGTTTGAGGTCGGCAAAAAATTGCTGACCTTGTTTCTATGTTTTACGGTTAGACCTTTGTATCAAATAATTTTTGCTGACCTGATGCCGACCTCTAAAAGATTGAGGTCGGCAAATTATTGCCGACCTCAATTTTCCTAATTCCGAGGGTTGAAGATACGTAAGAAAGATAGATAAGAAAGATAGATAAGAAAGATAGATAAGAAAGATAGATAAGAAAGATAGATAGGAAAGATAGATAAGAAAGATAGATAAGAAAGATAGATAAGAAAGATAGATAAGAAAGATAGATAAAAAAGATAGATAAGAAAGATAGATAAGGCTGGAGCAGTAAGTTTATTCCTTAACTGAAGACTGAAATATATAATTTCATCATAATTATATCGATTTGATGATTTAGGTTCAATGTACAATATGTAGTTAAGATTTTTATTATGAAATGAAGGTAAAAAATCTTTACTTTTTTCAATTGAAATTTTTTTAAGTATTTAGATTGAGTTAAGGTATACTTTATTTTAAGTTTATTTTTTGTAATTTGAGTTATTTTTGATAATTTAAATTAATTTTTTAAAAATTACACTCTTTTCTTTTTGAAGTTTTATCTAAATATTGTAATTTTTAAATTGTTTTTATTACTTTTATTGGCTGAGTATCTCATTGGAATCGAGAACTAAATTTTGAATAAAATTTTCAGTATTTGTAAAGTTACTAGTATTTATTTTTAATTTTTATTACTCAATAGATAGGTCTATATTAATCAATATATAGGTCAAAGCCATAATGGTTAAATGGAATGAGGTTTAGCCGGAAAAGCTTGATAAAAATCAAGTAAAAAAAAAACAATGGGCTGAGAAAAAAAACTCTGATTATGCAGTCTGTAAACTATGTTTTAGTGATTTGAAAATAAAACTATGTTTTAGTGATTTGAAAATAAAACTATGTTTTAATGATTTGAAATACAGTTTAGTTGGTTTTCAAGCACTTTATCAGCATTCTGCAAAACCTAAACATAAATTAGTTTCTGATATAAGATTTTCAAAAACAACTCGTCATTTACATGTGGGTTCAAATGAAAACTATTGGGGGAGAGAAGGTAGTACAATTAGAGTATTCGGTGAATGATAAAATTTCAGCTGCAGAAGCTATGCGGCTGTTTAAAGTAGCTGAAAATGATCTTGCTTTAAGACATTGTGATAATACATCATTTATATTTCAAAGAATGTTTCCAGATAGTATAGTAAGTCAAGGTTTTAGTATGAGTAGACAAAAAGCATCATACATATTTCAAGATGGTCTTTGACCTTTGTTGGAGAAACACCTGTGTTCTAGTATATCAAAAAGTCAAGGTACTTTTACTGTACTGTTTGATGAACAACTACAGCACAGCAAAAAGTAACAATTTTTTTTTATAGAATGCATCATCAATGATATTAAAAGATCTTTCATATTTAAAAGATCTTTCATATAAAAAAATCAAAGATCTTTTAATATCATTGATGATGCATTTTCTTAAACGCCCTGCTGTTAATGGTAAACTTTCCAGAGATCCTTTAAAAATTGATTCTTCCGATTCAACTATCCACCTTGATTTAAATAAAATCGATATTGGCGAGGAAGCTAAAAACCAAGTACTTTGCTTTTGATATGCTTTAATATTTTGTTACGCAATTATATTTAAGAGTAGATGCAAACTAATGTTGAGTTTTAAAAGTAAATATGTAATTTTCAGGTAAAAAAGATTTCATGTGAAAAAAAAAAGAAATATCTGCTTACAGCAAATGAGAGATGGATATATATTGGTTGTAAAATACTTATAAAAAAAACTGATTCACAAGTATTTTAATATTTGTGACTTGTTTGGGTGCTCAAATGAGGTCAGAATTTGACTTGTTTAGGTGCTCAAATGAGGTCAAAAACTTGGACTGTTAATGCTATTGGGCGATTAGCAATTTTGATGCCACATGTTATAAAGGAAAGAGAGGTGAATTTTTTATATTTAATTGCAGTTTTGGTTTGTTTTTTTAAATGCACTTTAGTAGTTTAATTTGCTTTTAATACATGTTCTCTTTATGCATACTATAGTTTCTTAAGATTTGTTTATGATAAAAAGATGTATTATTGATATGATTGACTGAATTAACCAACAATAAGATGTTATTATTGTTGGTCAATTCAGTTTTCCTTTAGATTTAACTATTACCTTTTTTCATAAGAATTTTATCTATTTTTTGATTAGGTATCGTTTGTGAAAGATGAATGGAAACTGAATCAAGCAGCTCTCAAAAGACTGGTATTTAGATTCTGATACTAAAAAATTAAAGAGAATTGACTATTACTGGGCTGAAGTTTTTAAAAGTGATTAGGAATATGGAAAAACTAAGTATCTATATCTCAGTAAAGTTGTTAAGAGCTGTTTAACTATTCAAAATGAAAACACTAGTGCAGAGCAAAGTTTATCATTTAATAAAAATACATTGACTTCAGAGTGAGTATAACTAAATGATGAAACATAAATGGCTCTGAGAATATCAAAAGAATACGCAAGAAGTTGCAATGGAGCATATAATGTTGATGCTCTCTCTAAAGTTGTTGTTCAAGCAGTGCAAAATGCTCACAGAATGTATAAATAAAGAAAAGCTGATGAAGAAGAATAAAAAAGAATAAATGATATTCATAAGTAAGAACTTATTGACAAAGAAAAACAGCACAAAGGAATGCTTGAAAAAGTTGAAAACGATGAGAATAATGCAGATATAGAGTTTCAAATTGCTCAGAGAATGCTAGATGAAGCAACCAAGTCTATGCAAAGTGCCATCAATAAAGAAGACATGATAGGTATAAAAATTGCCCATGAAATGGTGAACAGTGAAAAAAAAATCTTGCTACAGCGCATAGAAATGAACAAAAAAAGGTTAAGAGTAAATATTGGTTTAAAACGAAAAAGTGAAATGGATAGTTTAATTAATCATTTCACAAAATCAAAGTAAAAAAAAGTTGTTGTGAACTTCTTGTTTAATTTTTTCGAACCTTAAGTGGTGTTGTAAGTTTTTTTGGTGTTTTGATAATCTGTTAATTCATTTTATATTAATTTAGACATGATGACTTCTGATTGTTTTATAATAGTTGTTGAACTTTTCATTTTTTTAATGACATATATCATTTTTTTTCATTATTTACCATTTTTCCTGTCAAAATAACGTCATTTTTTTCATTTTATTATTAGTTGTTGTTTGACAGCCTGAGAAAGCGAATTCTAAAGAACTGATTTTCAAGGCAAAAAACTAGATGAATAAGATAACAGTCACAGTTAAAGGATGAGACTTAACTGAATGACGAGTAACACAAGAATGAATTTTAGTAGATGGCACAAGAGACACTAACTCTTTAGAGAAGTGCCCATTATAGTATTTATAGAAAGGTGAATCAAAAGTAACATTACGATGATGAGATAATAGTTGGAGATTGGATGCAAGAGCATGTCCAACTATGTTTACAATGTGTTTTTACACCATCTCTAAAAAAGAAAGGCCATCATTGGAAGATTCGCCCCAGATATAGCAACAGTATTCCATACAAAGACGAATTTGAGGTTTATAGAGATAAAGAATAGAATCCTGAGAATGAAAGTGGCAAGCATGATAAAGATATGAAACTTTAACAGATGCTAATTTTGCAATCGATTTGATATATGATTTCCAAGCAAGATCAGAAGTAAGAATTAATCCTACATCAAATGCAGAAGCTATAACACTCGCATTTATTTGTAAACAAAATTTTCCAATATCTATAACAGCCCATATGATTAAATACGCAAACAAAATGTCTAAAGATCATCGTGTTTTAAAAAATTTGAAAATGTTCAGAACAACTGCTTTGAATAAGCTGTAAAGATTAGATGAAGCTTTTCATGCTGTTTTTGATATGAAAATAATATTTTCCTTAACATAGATAAGTGCTTCTTGGCAAAAAATAAAAAAGGTTTTAGTATACTCATAGCATATTTTTGCGACAAAGCTAACGAAGTTGTATTAAAACACTATGCATCATTATAGCTTGTTACGGTAATGCCAAAAAAATTCCATTAAGTAATCGAGTTTTCAATTTATCAGATTCTACAAATTATACAAGGAAAAAAATTGTCAAAAATAATTATTTGAAACCCTGACTTCAAATCATTGTTTTTTAAGACCTTGTTAAAAGCTTACCTTGAATCATCAGTTTACTTACTTAATAAATTTCCTTTTAACCACTTTTAATTAAATTCCTCTCTGCAATTGACCCAATGCCTCAAGGACACGAAATTACAAAGAGAATCCTAAAAAAAACTCCTAATATTTTTTCCCACTGTAGGTATAAATAGAGTATAATTTATGCAGCTTTAGATAGATATGCAGCTTTAGATAGATAAAGTGTTTTGACCTGCATTTGCTGATGGAAAGCCTGTACGCCTTGACTGTTCATGGTTAGAATTTTTTAAATGTAAAAATAATTATGAGCTTAGTAAAATTATCAAGGCATGCTTATGTATATTTAGTAGTCCTCGTGTTGAGCAATCATTTAGCATGATGAACACCATAGTTAACAAAAAGACAAACTGTTTTGATACTTCAATGTACTCTGCTATAGCTTTAGTTTAGTATCAATTATAAGCAAACAAGACCACAGTACTAAAAAAATATCTGGGGTCATTTGCAAACTGCAATTAAAACTTATATCAAAAAAATGGAATTCCATCAAAAAAAAAGAAAAGTTGAAGAAGGTTTTTTTAATATAAATTCAACATGGAAAAAAAATTGCCTCAGTAGTTTAAGAATTTATTTCTATATTCTTTAGATTATATTTTTTTCTATATTCTATAGAAATTTATTTCTATATTCTATAGAAATTCTATAGAAGAATTTATTTCTATATTCTAATTTATATTCTATTATTGATCATACAAAGAAGTGCAGAAAAGGAAAAGCTGACAAATTTTTCATAACAGAAAATTATAATAAAAAATATTGATTTCTAAATCATTGTCTGACATTTTATATTTAAAAAGTAAATAACTACGCTTTGCAGGTTGTTTATGGTCAAACTGAGTTATTATATTTTATTTTAAAGAATTTTAGAGAAACATAATTATTCAGTAGTTTTTAGGGTGGCCTAAAACTTAATTTTGAAATTGCATAATTGGTAGATTATGAAGATTTTGGTTTTCAACTTACAAATTTTGTTTTTTATATTTACATGTAATTACAACATACTACTAAATTTCAAAGTTTTTATTTTCTAACGCATAGGTCTTAGTTTTGTTCATTTGCTTCTAAAACACTCGAAAATAAATTTTTACTATATTATGGACTTACTTAACCTACTTGCATTGAATCATGTTCTTGTTGACTTGCATCAAATCATGTTCATACAAGTTGTGCAATAGTTGTGCTTACTTGTGTTATTTGATAAAAGTAGGATATGCTGAAAGCAGTTTTTACAATGAAGCAAAATTGATAATTGAAAAAAGATAATTATTATCTCGATAATTTGATAATAATTGATAATAGTAAATAGATGATAATTATCTATTTACAATAATTATAAATAGATAGTTATTATCAATTTTGCGACATTTTAAAAACCGCTTTAAGAAAATCTGCAACTAAATCTGGGTTTTCTAAAAACCCTGATTTAGTTGCTTTTTTTGTTATTCACCTCCTCAAGGCCGAGAAGGCCACTACAGATGAGGAGGCTACTTAATAGTGGTTATAACCCTCTCTCAACTCTATAACTCCGAAACACGAACCTTGATGAACAAGGCCACTGCGCGGAGAAACAAGTTCAACTCAAGACTCCAAAGAAGGCTAGTATAGTAGAGGAGGCTATTTTATATATGTGTGTATATATATATATATATATATATTATATATATATATATATATATATATATATATATATATATATATATATATATATATATATATATATTACTCTTTTAATTGCAACCTTTTTTGTGTGAAAAAGCATATACAAACACCTGTAACACAATTTTTTATAAAAAAGACAAGGAAAAAAATGCATGGAAATTATGTTCAAATAAATTACTATTAAATAGAAATTTGTTATTAATAGAGATGTAAATGAAAATGTAAAATGCAATATATGATATTAAATAAAAAATCCACTTACATAATGCTATGTACAATCATCTGTAAGTGTAAACATCAGTACAATTGACAGTAGGTAAGTTTTGTTTGCGGATTGTAAATTTAAGGATCGTGTATGTACATTTAATTTTTTAAAAGGTCCTGGACAAAATGTCCAATCAAAACTTGTTTGGGTTAGACAGTGTCTGATCAAATTTTTAAAATATAATTTTTACAGTTTTATGGAACCAAGTTATGCAATCGAAATCTTTGTCATGTTATTCAGTTTATTTAATGTTAGTTTAGTAAAGTCACATCACAGTTTCTTTTCTTATCATTTAGAATATTTCATCACAGATTTTTGTTTTTTAATGAAACAATTTCACTTTAACATTGTATGTTTTTTTAGATAAACTTAAATTTTTACGCTGTAACTGACAACGCTTATTTTTCTTGTTTGTTTGTTTACAATTTGACAACAGCTGTTTTGATGTTAAAACAATTTAAACACAGTAAAAAAAATTGTTAACCCCTTAAGGACCAGGCCTGAGTTATCTCGGGTCATGCTATATGGTCCAAAAATACCAAACCCGAGATAACTCAGGCGGTCACATATTTTACGCTTCATTATATATTAGCCCGAAATAGTTCGTGAAAATAATCTTATAACAATATTATTATATTAAATCAACTAAGAATCAATCAACTTAATAATGTGCTTCCAGGTTTACCATACACAATTAAATTGTGGTAGTGTTGTTGTGGTAGAGTGCTTGCTTTATAAGCGAGAGGTTCCAACTTCGATCCCCACCACGTTCCTGGTAGTACCGCGCTCAAAAAGTTTCTCCGCGCAGCAGCCTTGTTCGTCAAGGTTCGTGTTTCAGAGTTATAGAGTTGAGAGAGGATTATAACCACAATTAAATAGTCTCCTTGTCTGTAGTGGCCTTTTCGGCCTTGGGGAGGAGAATTAACAAAAAAAAAATTTAAAAAAAAAAAAATTAATAATTATTTTATTTTGTTTACATCTTGTTATATATATTTTTATTACTATATTATTATAATTTCTCAGTTATATATTATATTTTTTCCTTTATGTATCTATCTATATATCTATATATATTTTACTGTATCATTTTGTATCATTTACTGTATCATTTTGTATCATTTGTATCATTGTATCATTACTGTACCATTTTGTATGTATCATTTTTACATATTTTTGAATTAAAAAACAACATATTTATTTATAAAAATAAAGTTTATTTTTAAAACAGACTTTTTATTTATTCAGAATATGTCAATATCTAAGTTCTAAGCATAAAAAAAGTTGATTTTTTTAGTGTATTTATTTGAAAAAATATCGGTCCTTAAGGGGTTAAGAATAACTTTTATTCATTAATCTTAAAGTTTTGATTTTACACTAAGACTTTAAATAAAATTAAAATTTAATTATTATCGTTTAAAATAAATGCATGCAATGTGAAAATTAAATGTTATATTTAAATTTTTTTTTAGTAGTTATGTATTTTTTATGATAAGCTTATTAGGAATTGTTTTCTTTTTTTTTTTAATTTGTTTATAAATATTTAGGTAAAATATCACCTTGACAATTGATTTACTATTAAATAATCTAGTAATAAATAAATAATAAAATAGCAGTTAAGAAAACTGAAAATTCTTATAGTTTGCTGAGTTTAATGTTGAAAAATAAATATTTTAATGTTTTAAAATAGATACAGAATACTAGTTCTATAATAAAGAGTTCAGTGTCATACACTGCAGTGTTAATGATATTAGCTTAAAACAGGAATTTTTTAGTATATTTTCTATTAAATAAAATAATTTTAGATTTATTTAGTGAGAAAGAAAAGTCTAATTTGTGAGAAATAAAAAGTCTAAAAGTCTAATCAAAGTCTAAAGAAAGAACAACATTTTTTTAGTTTTAAATAAATATATAAAAGAACTCCAATTATTGATGTGCAAAGGAAAAAGATATCTGTTTTAAAATAGATAAATAAAAGTTTTTTCAACACGAAGAAACAGTTACAGTACAAGGATGCAATTTAGCTGAATGACATGTCATGATTATTAAGTTTTGATTGATGACCTTACAATGATGAGAGGCTCAACCTTGGCAGCTAGAGTAAATTCAACATTTACAATGCATTTTAAGACCTAGTTTAAAAAAAAAAGCATTATTAGAAAAACCAGCCCAAAGACTACAATAGTATTCTATACAAGCAGGGCCATCCTGAAGAGGGGGCAGCGTAGGGGGGTGTCTAGCCCCAGACTAAATTTACTAGTCGGCATATTGGACACTGGAGTCAGCAAAATTGGATCTACAGTTGGCAATCAGCAAATGTCAACTAACAAGGAACTTTTTTTTTTAGATCTTAGTCGACAAAAAATAATTTTGGCCTTAGTTGGTAAAAAACCAATACATAACCCCCTTTTAAAATCTCTTTGGGACGGCCCTGTATAAAAGGACAGAAAAAAAATATATAAAGGTAGAGAATAGAATCAGGATTAAAAAATGGACTCTGTGAAAGGATTGCCATTCATCAATATATAAGTATTGCAATAGTTGTTTGCAGTAGGTAGAGAATAGAATCAGGAGTAAGAAAATGAAAAGCACTATAATGACTGGCAACAGTCAAACAAAACATGCATTTGATCTAAGAAGACTAAGTAGAGGACTCAGTTATAGTATTGTCATTCAAATCAAAATAAGGCATACCTAATACAAATATTTTAAAACTCATGTTCTAAATATTAGGTTAAAATTAAATTTAAAATTTAGACTAATTTTCAAAAACATGCAAACAATAAAAAGTTAGATTACAAAAAAGTGTTTTCTTCCCATACCTCCCTTAAATCACATTCACATGACTCAAGCCCTAACAAATTTTCAGGAGATGCCAGTGCTTCAATTATCTCTTTTGGAACATCCCGTTCTTCAACTAGATTTTTGTGTTTTTCTAGTCTTTTTAATAATTTGATTTCATCATTCCATCGTTTGCGACTCTGCGCAGAGAGTACACTATTACACTGCTTAACAACAAGCTCTTTATCTGTTTTCTGAAATACAAAACAAGTGTGCATATTAGAGGTGTCCTAAAGGTAAGATATTAGAATTCAAATCATAAATATTGCCACAATATGATATCAAATATCATACATTATATCAAAAATCTTATTATACAACTGGATCATATATATATATATATATATATATATATATATATATATATATATATATATATATATATATATATATATATATATATATACATATATATATATACATATATATATATATATATATACATATATATATATACATATATATATAAATATATATATATATATATATATATATATATATATATATGCATATATATATATACACTGCGACCATTTTCTATAGACTCATGTAGAATTTAGCAGATTTACAGTGTTACAGTGGTAATAAAATTGTTCTAACGGTACTTTTGAATAAGTATATGTAGGAAAACAATGATCCATTATGCACCTGATTATTAATTGTCTTGATTGTATTAAAATAATTAAATTTTTAATAATCACGTGGCAATTTTCTATAGACGCACTAAAGTTCTTACGAGTTTTGACGAGCATATTTCTATAGACGCACTAAAGTTTTTACGAGTTTTGTTGCAAATTTCTTATATTCTGTAGTATTTTTTATTTTGTGAGTCGAAATTAAGTTGAACTTAACCAAATGCCAAAAGGAAAGGTCCTTACTGTTATTGAAATAGATCAAATATTAGCTTATCATTGAGACAAAGTTCCAAATCAAGAAATTGCTAGAAGATTGAAGAGATCAGATCACATTATCCGTAGTTTCTTGAAAAATCCAACAGATTATGCAACAATCAAGAGGAAACCAAAGAAATCTAAGGTTTTAGGCCGTGAAAAACGCAGAATTGTTCGACTCGCATTAAATTCATCAAAAAGTTTGAAAACAATTAAGTCAGATTTGGGTTTAAATGTTTGCAAGGAGACGATTAGGAAAGGTCTTAAAGACAGCCCACACATTGTACGATCAAAAATGAATAAAGCACCAAATTTGAAGCCTGTTCACAAACAGAAACGGATGGAATTCGCCCACGAAAACATGGCACGCGATTGGGAACAAGTAAGAAATTTTAGATTAAATTCTCATAAATACGTAAGATGTCTAAATAGCTGAATGTTTTTGTTTTCAATACCAGGTGATTTTTACGGATGAAAAAAAGTTTAATCTTGATGGGCCTGATGGTTTTAGTAGCTACTGGCGTGATTTGAGGATTTGAACCCAAATATTTTTCGACGAGGAATTTCGGTGGTGGATCTTTGATAGTTTGACTTGGGTTTTGTGCAACAGGAAAGTTAAATTTAGCATTTACATCTTGCAAAATGAAAAGTTCTGAATACATTGATGTGCTAAAATTATGTTTGATTCTATTTAAAAATAAATACCAACGCAAAAAGTTTGTTTTTTAACAAGACAACGCCAGCATTCACACTAGTAACAAGACTAAAGCTTGGTTTGAAGCTAAAAAATCGAGCAAATGTGGTCGCCTGCTTGCAGTCCAGATTTGAATCCTGTTGAAAACATCTGGGGAATCATTGTAAGACATATCTATGCTGACCAGAAGCAATATAGCTCTGTGGCAGAGCTAAAAGTAGGGGTATCAGAATGCTGGGAGGATATGGAGCCATGCTGGAAAACTTGGTGGGAAGTATGCCAAAACAAATTTATCAAGTAATTTAGCGCAAAGGAGGTCCAATCGAGTACTAAAAATTTAATGAAAACATTTTTTTTGATAGTTTTGTAAAAAAAATGTAAACTGCGTCTATAGAAAATAGTCAGCTATCTTTTGAATTTAATTCATTTATGATTAACCTCTTTTCAAATTTGATAATATTTTTTGATAATTTTCATTATATTTTGATACTTTATTTATAATTTATTGAAATACACTATAAAAAAGAAGTTAAGTACGCTTTTAAGACATAATCCACATGGGCCTATAGAAAATGGTCACAGTGTATATATCTTATATATAAGATATATATATATATATAAGATATATATAAGATATATATATATATATAAGATATATATAAGATATATATATATATATAAGATATATATATAAATATATAATATATATATATATATATATATATATATATATATATATATATATATAATATATATACAATATATATATATATATATATACATATATATATATACATATATATATATATATACTACATATATATATATGTAATATATATATAATATATGTATATAATATATATATATATATATATATATATATATAATATATATATATGTAATATATATATATGAATATATATAAGATATAAATATATATATAATTATATATATATACAAGATATATATATATATATACATAATATATATATAAATATAAGATATATATATAATATATATATATATATAATATATATATATAATTTATATAATATTTATTTATAATATATATATATATATATAATATATAAATAATATATATATAATATTTATATATAATATATATATATAATATATATATTATATATATATAGAGGCTTGGTCAGGAAGCGGGAGCAACCATTCTTAAGTACTGACAACGGAAATAATATTTAGTTGCGAACAACTGGCCAGCTTTTTTAGTTATTTTGAGAACATTTCATTAAACAAACAAAAAAGCGCAAAAAAGATTAATTGGACTGATGAGAGACAATTACAAAAACAAAAAATAAACTAGGAAAGGAAAATAACTTTTAACGTAAAAAACTTAAAGCAAAATAAATTATGTTTAGGACAAATATTTTTGAAACGACGCTCTTTTTTAATTTTTTTTATAAAATTAAGCGATATTTTTTATAAAAAGTAACATCTTATGATTGCTTAATAAGGAAAACAAAATTTTCTTTAATTTATCAAAGAGTATAATATAACTTTCATTATTATACTTGTGCTTTATTTCCAGTGCAAAATTAAGGAGGGTTGGGGGTTAAAGGGGGCTATAGCCCTCTCTAATAATAGCATTACATAGGTCTATATAGCATTACATAGGCCATTTTTGGGTTAGATTTTACTATTTTGCTAACCTTCAGGCTTATGTTTATATTGTAGTGGACATAACTAAAATAATTGGAAAATTACTTAAGTTATTTCCCCTTGACATGTGCCCTTTTTTTCCCCCTGTGGTCTTTAAATGAAATAATTGAATTATTGAGTTACTGTAGAAATTAAATTAACTAGATAGAAATCAACTAAAAAGGTTAAAAATACTTTATGAAGAGGAAGCGGAACTGCTTCACAATACTGCTGATGATGTTTAGTGAGTGGGCTTTTTAATTTTAATTAGTATTTAAAACACAAAAAAAGTAACTTTAAGTTTAATGAGTTTGTAAGAATTACAACTGAAGCGAAAAGTCTTTTTGTTTACAAAATAAATTGTAAAAATATATATATTTGTGTTCTGTCGTGACCTCAGGCACAGTGCTTGTTCATCCGCGAGTTACTTTGTATGCATGTTTGTGTTTAGTAACCAGAAACTTCTTGTGTATTTATTTCATGAGTTTTATTAATTTTGATGATTAATAATTTCATTGAAAACGCAATTATTATTGAAAGTCTTTTTGTTTATAAAATAAATTGTAAAAATTGCTTTAAGAGATTACATTAGAATAAAAAACAGATACACAAAATTACATTTACATAAAAAATACATACTTTTTAAATAAAAAATAAGAATATAATAATAAAATCTATAATATATAATAAACTTTCAAAATATTGACAACTTAAAAAATATATATTTAAAACATTTATTTTTGTAAACAAATAATAATAGTTTAAAAGATTTACGCTTGTTTTATGGACATACTGTACATAAATTAAATGTTCTCAAAATGACTAAAAAATCTGGCCAGTTTTTCGCAACTAAATATTATTTCCGTGGTCAGTACTCAAGAGCGATCGCTCCCACTTCCCGACCAAGCTTGTATATATATATATATATATATATAAAATATATGTATGTATATGTATATAAACTTATAAATACATATTTCAACATATATATTTATAAATTATCATAATATATATAAAACTACATTACATTAATAACGCAGTGTCTGCAAGCCTTGCAGCCGTAGGCAAAAAACATAAAATCTACATGCCCAGCAGTTAAAATATGCATGCGCTTTTTTTCTGTTTAGTTTGCAGATATTTTTTTATAAGTAAAATAATAACAAGGTTTACTGCCTGGCATGTAGTTTTTTCACATTTTATCAACTTTTTATATAAGAAAAATAACAACTAACTTTACTACCTGGGGTATAGCTTTTCATATTTTATCAACTCGGTACTTAAATTAAAAAATAAATAAGTTTACTGCCTAAGTGCAGTTTTTTTATATTTCATCAACCTGCCACTTATTACATAAGAAAGAAAAAGACTTAATTAACTGCCTGGCGCATATTTTTTTTCATATTTAAGTACCTGGCACTTATTACATAGTATGATATTAGTTTGCTGCTAGGCATACAGTTTCTGCATATTCAATTTATGCAGTACTATTTTTTTTTAAAGCACATGCATATTACTACCAGGCTGCTGGGTATGCAAACACGTAATAAATATATATTAAACAAATATTTTCTAAAAAGTAATTATTGTATTGATTTGTAAAATTTAGTATTGGTTAGCCTATATGAAATCAATGATTTACTTTATTTCGTTCAAATTTAAAAAAAAATCCTTCATGCAATTTGAGGCATGAAATTTATACTTTGGCTGACATTTTAACACTTTAACTATCCCTGCCATAATGCTACGCAAATTGATTAACGCAAACTATGGTTTTATCCATCTCATCATTTACCTTCTTATCAAACTTGGTACCAGTCCCGGTTAAATATCAACCCCGGTCACTTACTACTAGGAAGTGCTTATTCTGTCTACCTGTAAATAGGGTACTACTCTAGAAGAGGTAGAACCTAATAGTAAAAAATTGGTTTATACAAAAAATAAAAATATGTGATAAATTTAGCAACAGTGATAATGATTATCATAAACAGGATTTAAATTTGAAGAGGAACAAGACAAGTACAATAACCAATTGATAAAACAAGGAGAAAATGTAGCATTTATGGTAAATGTAAAATGCAAAAAAAGCAAAATGGTAGACACTACTACAGATTACACAAATGTTTTAACTGAACAGAGTAATTGTGTTTACCAACAGATTAAAAATCTGAACAACCTTTTACTCACTGCAACACAATGTATCTTGCATCAATTGCAGCTCTCACTTAATCTATATTATACATACTTTATAATAATTATGTATTGATGTAATACCTTGAGGTAATAAATTTTTTCTTGCGTAGAATATATATTTTTAGTCAACCCCGATAAAAGATTCTAGTATAATGAAATGATTTAGTTAATTTTAAAGCAATTATTTGAATCAGTAGTTTTACTGATTTTATTTATTCAGACATGGTTTGTAAAAGTTAAAGGTATTAAATGAGTAGGGCATATGGTAAACATGTAAAAAAGCTGTAAAATATCTTATTGGTTTCAACACTTATATTGGTAGTTACAACACCATCAGCTTGCAAAACAACTATAGTGCAGTGCAGATAGAGTTGCAAAAAAATCCGTTTTTTTTTTATTGTGTTTTTTTTGCAAAAAAAAACATGTTTTTTTTGTGTTTTTTGTGTTTTTTATAGTTTTTTTTGTTTTTTTTAGATTAAAAAAAATTATTTACTTTTATTTAATTTCTATTTTTATTATAAATGTAATACAATATATAATAGTAACATGATATATGATAAATATATAGTACATCACTTGAAAAATTTATTTTTAATTAACAAAAGACTCTGTATTCTGGCTTTCTTGTTCATTAAGGTCTTCTATAGTAAAGTCAAATCCGTATTCTTTAGAGTCACTTGATACCTCTGACTCTAAACTCTGTGAAGTACCATTGTCCAGGAAAAATTCTTGGCTTTGACTTGTTGATGATTCTGCATTACATTTTAGATTTTTGAGTTGTAAATTATGTGATATAAATACTAATTTTGAAGCTCTGTCATTTGTTAATCTATTCCGTTTTTGATTGTGGATCCAAGATTGTCTACTAAATGATCTTTCGACTGCAGCACTTGTTGGTGGAAGTAATAAAATTTTACTTGCAATATTTGATAGTATTGGAGCACAAGAACAACATATTCCCTTCCACCAACTTACAGGGGATGAATGTTTTACTGAAGCCCATATAAAAGGTTTTGCAAAAAGTCCTTCGTTTGATCTATAATCAGCTATCTCACCCAAAATTTTGTCATCACATTCTTTAATAGAAGAAACCATTTTTCCTAATTTATGTAGCGTTTCAATGGCATCAATCTAAAGAAGATGTTTTAAATAAGGCATCTTAATTTATTTTAAAGATAATTTCAATTATAACTTAACTTTTTTTTCAATTAATTTAAATGAGGATTAAATTCTGAAAATACTCACCATTTCATCTCCAGAGATATGACATCCTTTATAACGTGGATCCACTAAATTTGCAGCAAGATGAATGTTTCGAATGTGAAATTTCCTTCTTTTGGCAATTATTTCCATCAAAGCATTTTCCTCGCTTTTTAGAATTGGACTGCAAAGGATATTGTCCTGAAAAGACTTTTCTAAATCTGAAAATGTTTTTGCAACAATGGAGAGACTTAATTTATCTCCTTCAACTGCTGCAATGGCTATGGCTATTGGTTTTAATAACTTGATAAACCCATCCACTTTATCCCAGAACACTTCTGACAACAATAGGTTTTGAATAGGCTTAGCAAGAGATTTTGCTTCATCGTCAATAGCTAATCCCCGTAGTGCTAATCTGTTGTTATGAAGACTTTCCATACAATGTATAATTGAAGCCCATCTGAAGAATATATTTATTTATAATTAAATATTTATTTGCCTAATGTTATTTCCATACTAAGTATTATGATTTATAATGTAATATAAATTTTTTTAAAATTTATAATAATACTTTTTATGTTTTATTTTTTATGTTTTTATGTTTAATTTTATTATAAAATTAATTTTTAATAAACCTAGTTGTTACTGGAAGCTTTAGTGATTGTTGAATGATTTGTCCTGATTTCTGCTGATGTTGTTTTAACAAAGCTGATAAAATTTGAGAGTTCTTTATCCCTTTTACCACCATTGTGCAATTTCTTTGGGAATCTGCTATTGATTTCAAGTTACTCACATCAGTAAAAATTAAATTTAAGGTATGTGCCAGGCATCCATAAGGATATATGTGAGGAAATTCAGTAACTATTAGTTGCCATGCTTTTTTCATATTGGCTGCATTATCAGTTCAAATACCAAGAACTTTCATAGGTCCATCATCGCATATTATTTTTTTAACTATATTTGCCATATATTCGCCAGTATGACTTTCTGCGCCTAAATAAAGAGTTATACGTTTGATAATTATAATAAACTATAAAAATTTAAATATTTTTGAAAAACTTTACAACTTTGGAGAATATAAAATAAAACTTGCTAGCTGACAATTCTGAAGACATGATAACTAAAATTAATCTAAAAAGACTACCTGTTTCTATGCTGGACCAAAATATAGGTTGAGGTACCGTTACAACAAAATTAATGATTCCTTCATTCCTGTAAATAGTAAAATCTATCTTTATTACTGATTTTTATTATTTATGAATTATACACATGAAGTTAGAATGCACCTAAATTATATATGTGTAGCTTACATTGTTACATAATTTTGTTATATAACGTTTAAAAGTATCTAGGTATTGGATACTCCTATACTAGTGCACAAATCAGAACGTAGATAAATAGTCCTACTATTTTAAATCATATTTTTCTTGCCTGATATTGCTCCACCCATTACACAAAATTGCTACACTTAAAGCAGTTCCCACAAGTTCTTTAACGGTAGTTGAGGTTTCATTATAAACCCTTTCAAGTAGGGAATTAGACAACATATCACGGTTAGGTAATTTAAATGCAGGTCTCAATTTTGCAAAGCTGTCTATCCATAGTTTATTTTCAAAAACTCTTAATGAGCACCCAGTACCAAAGACAGCGCGTGCTAAATCCATTTGCGATTCATCCTGTAAAAACATGAAATTTACAAAAATTACTTATGTACTAAATAAAGTTTGCTAAATATTTGAAAGTATTAAATATTCTAAATATAATTCTTACTATTTGTTCATTAGTCATTTTGTCCGAGAAAATGTAGGATGCAGTTTTATTTTTCTGAGGTGTGAATGGAACTCTTGTTGAAGAATGCAATCGTTTCAAGGGAGGCTTATCTGAATTGGTTTTATTTGGCTTACAGTCTCCAAACTTAGGGGTTGTAGACCTACTTTGGTTTCCACAACAGCTTGGGGTTCGAAAGAAGGACTCAATTGGAATTTGCAATATAGCAGATGATAAACATATTTTTCCTTTTTTTCCATACATTGAATAGGTAAGTTTTCAGGAATATCTTTTTCCATCATTAGTTCAGTTTGAACTTTCTTTTGTTTAAAAGCCATATCGTTCAAATATTTGTTTTTTATTTGACCTCCACATTTCATACATTTTGCAATGTGCTCGGTCATTCGAGTGCCATTTTTTGATAGCTTTAAGCTGCAAAATTTGCATATAACTTGTTGAATTTTAGAACCTCCAGATTCTAAAGGTGCCTCATTGAACAATGTAGCTACAAAACATTTCTTTCTGCCTGGCATTTTTTTTTTTAGATTTCTTTTTTTTTTAAATAAATATAAACAATATTTTTAAAATTGTTTAATATTAAGTTTTTTTCATTACTTATACAAACTTAGTTATTGTGTTATTTTTATTTACTTGAATACTTTTTGAATAAATAAAATTTTAGCTATCTAATTGCAATTTGAATAAACATTTGAAAAAAATGATTTAAATTTTCTAAACTCAAATGAATCCAAGATAAAAAAACTTATAAAAAACAAAATTAAATCTTCAAAATAAACCAAACTATTTCAATTTTAAATTCCAATAATTAAAACTAGTTAAAATTTCAATTTTAAACTCTGTTTAAAATTGAAATATATAAAATAAAGAAATAAACTATTAAAATTTTACAAAAGTAATAAACAAAAGTAAATAAAACATTAAAGTAAATTTTATATAACTGTTGGTTCATTTTTGTATTTTGCAATGCAGTGATATTTCATTCATTTTAATGAATGAAATAACACTGCTGAAATAACATTTTTATTTCATTCATTCAGTAGTGTTATACTTACAATTAATTAGTAGCTACTAGTTATAGCTTTTTTGAGATATATTAAAAAAATTACTTAATTTTTTTTTTAATATTTAATACTGTTTTTTTTTTAAATATGCATTTTATTTAATAGAAAACATTTATATTTTGAAGGTTTAATGCCTCTGAAACTGTTTCAAGTATTATTAATATCTTAAATTTAATAAATACTAAAAAAATAAAAAATAAAAAAAACTATAAAAAACAGTTTTTAAGAAGAAAAAAACCGTTTTTTTTTGGTTGCAACTCTATAAATTTGTAAGAAATATTACATAGGGTAAAATACATTACATTTAATAAAAAACATGTATATTTTGAAGGTTTACTGACACTGTAACTTTTTAAAGGATAATTGATATATAAAATTTAATGGACACCTAAAAAAAACAAAAAAAACCATTAAAAACATGTTTTTAGGACAGGCCTGTTTTTTTTGCAAAAAAAACGTGTTTTTTATAAAAAAAACGCGCATGTTTTTTTTGAGTTGCAACTCTAAGTGCAGAGATCAAAAGCAAAATCAAAAAAGCTACTGAATCACTTTATATCTACAACAATTCTGGATGTGTGTAGAGAAATAGCAATACTTTGATGAATATTAAGACAATATTTTCAAAAGTATTGAGTAACATGTTATGGTTTTAAAGCATATATAAGCAATATGATACTGTTAATAAATAGTTTTATTAACAGTACCATATTGTGCATGGATAGTGTCTATGTTAGTACTATTGGTGTAAATTGCCATGTCCAAATAAAGAGCTTTTTATTACAACTTTGGGTTAATTAGCAGGACTGAGGCAACTGCATAGCTTATTAGTAATGACTTTCTTAGGTAATCTTGAGTCAATTATAGGGCGCTATGCACTACCTATGATTGACTCAAGATTACCTTAATATTGCTAATGTTCACAAGAGCAAGCACAAGATTTAAATATTATTGAAGAATGCGCTCATAAAAAGTTTTCTATTTGTTATACAAAGTTCTTCTATTAAAAAATATTTTGAAGTAGTATCTACAACAAGACATTATATCAAGGAAGTAGCTCTTTATACTTCCCAAATTTTTGCATATGCTTTGCACTTTATTGCAATTTTTTTTAACAATATGTGGTTCTTACTGATTTAGTATTTGAACTGAATGCTGCAAATTTGTCAGTTATTTCTTCTTCAACTCTGTCATTTATTTTAAGATGATAGTTTATAAAAAACATCATATATACAAAAAATGAATTTGAAAAGTTTCTATTAGGAATATTTATTTTTATTATAAATGTTGGGTAAAATATTACAAACAAAAAATCAAATAAAGTTTAAATTGACATTTTTACAAAATTAAAAATATTCTTTTTAGTTACAAAATTAAAAATATTCTTTTTAATTTTCTTAAAGTAACTCACATTTCTAATCACATTTCATTTGCACATGTTTCTATTCAAATTGCATTTTCATGTGCACATATTATAAATATAAAACATAGTGCAAATAGTAAACATTCCTTTCTAGAAATTAGCTGTAACAACTTCCTGTAACCTTTTAATAACCTGTAACCTTTATATTTAACCTTTACCTATTTATATTTTACCTAACTAAATAAAAAGTTCAACATTAAATATATTTTTATATATATATTGCAACTGTAAATATTAAAATATTAACTTGAACTAAATTTACTTACTATTTAGAACAACTAAGCATTAAATAAAAAGCCCCTAAAATTATGCAATATTGTTTATTTGATTATTATTGTTGTTTATGTTGTTCATGTTGATTATTTTCGTCAATATCAAAATAGTCCTAGATTGGACTTTTAATTGCTTTGCTCATTGTTGATTTATTTCTAATTTAATTTTATCTCTAAGTTTAATTCTATGTTAGTAAAGAAAATTTTTTATTTCATTGCACACTCTTTAGTTCTACTCACAAAAGAGTAAAACTAAAGAGAAAGAAAAGTTCCTTGTAATTAAACTTTGAATGAATAAGAGTTGTATAGAATACTTTTTTTTGCATAACTCGCTCTTTTTTTAGATGAGAGAATTAAAAGTACAGCGATGTACAGTTCATCAAATATCTCAAATTAATACTGTCAGTTAATGAAAGTAATTGTTAATAAATACTTTTTTTCGCTGGGAGAACAAAAAATGTCATAACGTAAAAATGACCAGAGAAGTTAGAAAATAGTTTCCATTGTTTAAATGAAAATAAGTAAGATTCAGAATATATAATACTGTGCTCTCTTGCACAAAAACAAGAGACCTTATATATAACGTTCTATATAATGTAAAATACTTGTATGAAAATCATAAGATTAGTAAGTAAAGCTTTAATATTTGTTTTGATTTAAAAACAAAAGAAATAAAAGTAAGCTATATAAATCTAAAAATTATTAAGATATCTGTAAAAAATAAGTTGCTCCCATAAAATAAAAATAATCTATTATTTTTACTTTTTACAAATTTTTTTTTTGTGATGTCTGGAAAAGTAATACAAATAAATTTGTTTTGCTGTATGTTAAAAAAATACTACAATATACTTTTTAAATTTTAAGTGGTAGTGGTGAAGTGGTAAAGCACTAAAACTTTTATGAATTAAACATTATTTTTAATCAAAAAACTTGGTTCAAACCATTTTTTTTTTCAACAATATCTTTAATATGAACACAACATGTGTTGGGAGTTTGAGATTCCTTTAAAAAAAACAACTCATAAATTTGTGATTAATGAATCTGTTCTTTAAGTTCCACCAACTTTACTTTCTTGCATTTCAGTTCACTAAAAATACTCACTTTATCAGTTGCTCCAAGTCCTCCAAGTTTCTACTGATGGTCCTAATGTAAATGCTAAATTTACACTAGGACCATCAGAAGAAACTTGGAGGACTTTAGTAGGATCCAAAGAACTTAAACAATTATTATATTTACAAAAAACATCAACCGCTGATATTTTACCTAAAAACTCAGAACTCCAATAAGAAGTTTTTACTTTATTGTCTGTGTCATCCCAAAAACGAACATGCAGATTTATTTGACTTTTTTTAGAAATTTTGTTATAAGATTCATCAATTAAGGTGGTGTAATAAGGGACTTTGTTCTATTCGTTTAGCATTATCTCTTTAAGAAAAAGGGCGACACCATAACATAAAATATTATTGCACTTTAATTTTCCGCACATGAAATTTTCAGCAAAATGACTGTCTGGAAACATGGAACAGAACAGTTTACTTTTTGACTCTGAAGAACAGTATAAATATCTAGTGACCAAATTACCTCCACATTTAATGTTTGATCTTGTGACATCATATTAATCTAATTCGCTTGTTTTTGAGTTGTTATAGCTAATATAACAATCTGCTAAACAATAACAATATTATTTTATAGAACTAAAGGTTAAAGAAGCTGAAAAAAAAGAGGAGTTAAAGAGGAAATTTAATCACATTTTTAACTTTTTAAAGGATAATAAAGGATAATAGAGGTTTTAGATAAAAGAAGACTTTAAAGGATTTAAGAGGAGCTGTGGCCACCCTGAAATTCTTTTGTTTAAATAGATTTCTTTTTTTTTTTTAATTCCAAAAAACAACTTGCGTATTATTAGAAAATATATATAAATGAAAATGTTTAATCTTGATATCGCATTAAATTAAATTAAAATATTTAGAAAAATGATATAGCATTTTACATATTCTATGAGATTTCTTGATAAGGATTGTCCATAAATTACACAATGCTAAATTTATTTAAAAAACAGAAGTAGGAGATCTTAGGCTCTTTTATGCGGCAATTTTCATTAAACTTAATGTGCTGTTTTGACTTTTTATTTAACATTAAGCTAATTTATGGACAATCCCTTAAAATATTTTTAGTTAAGTTTATTATGTGTTAAAAACATATAAGATATAAATAAAACCATTTGTATGGCTAACTTTAGCAAGTTTTTTTTTATTTTTTTATTTTTTTTTTAATTCACCTCTCCAAGGCCAAGAAGCCATTACAGATGACGAGGCTACTTGTGGTTATAACCCTCTCCCAACTCTATAACTCCGACACACGAACCTTGATGAACAAGGCCGCTGCGCGAAGAAATAAGTTGAGCACGATACTACCAGGGACGTGGTGGGAATCGAACTCGGAACCTCTTGCTTATGAAGCGAGCGCTCTACTACTACACCACTACCACAAGTCTTTGAGTATATTAAGTAAATTTAATAGTTGATTAACTTAACTGTAGTAACTTAACTGGTTGTTTAGATTTAGGTTAAAAGTAAATTTACTGTGATGTATTTTATCCATTAAGTAAATCAAACTAAATATAACTTTAAAATCTTGTTGGGTTCCACACAGAGATTTATAGTAATTTAAATTTAAAAGTGTTTTATGTTGAATGAAAATCTCAGCACAAGAAAACAAATGATCATACTTCTATTTAAAACATAAATTTAGTGTGGCATACTTTATGACCCTTAATAAAAAACTCAGACAAAAACATTACTTTTAAGAATGGCAAAAAATATGCTAAATATAAAGAGAAAAAAAAAAAATTTGTGAAAATATTACTTTTTTAAGTTAAAACTGTATATATATAATATATATATATATATATATATATATATTTTAGGCCTTGTGATGAAGCGGGAGAGATAGCTATGCCCATGCAAAACAGGCCAGTAAATGGTCTTCTGGGCGCAACAAATAGTGCTCGTTATTTTTGTTACAAGAGAAAAAAATTGTCTAAAGAACTTGCAAGGGAGAAAACTTGATAGCGGAGATATCTTACAAGTGAGAAAAGTTGATTTTATAGAAAATACTTTTGGTAAAATTTTTTTTGCTGAAGTCAAAATATGTTTAACTAAGCACTAGAGTTTGCATATGTTAATTTAACATTAACAACGCATAAATTAAAATTAAAAATCTCAGTGCAAGAGAACTAAATATTTATTTCATCTGTTTGAAAGTTGAATTCAACATGACATTTTTTTTTAATTCTCCTTGAACTTTATTATTTTATCCCTTAATTAAAACTGAACCATTTGCTAACTCTCTCAGTTTTTTTGGGTTCATTTGACAAAAAAATAAAAGTCAATGTAATAAAATATCACAACTTGCAACACATCAATATAAATTCCAAACTTTGAATGCTTAAAAATTAAATATCAAGTGTAATATTTTATTTATAATAATTTATTAGACTAAAAGTTCGATTTTGCACAGGTTTGATCACATTCTAATTATTAATGACTATTATATTTCAAATTCAAAAACGTCAAATAAAATTCAAAATGCTCAAATATCAAATACTTTGTTAGGCACTTCAATATCTGAGAGCATAATATTGATAATCAATAAAACACAGTTAAAGAAAAAAAATCCGATCTTTTATGACGACAAAATAGTTAGAGGTGTATGTTCTTCCATCATTTAAATACAATAACTTTTTATTTGTTTATTGCAAAACGTAAAACCACAGTTAAGCTTCAACAGCACTAAAAACACTTTTTTGAGATTTTTATTTTTAGAGATAATTTGATTCAAAAATTAAGGTCATTTTATAAAATTAAAATTTTTAAAAGTATTTAGTATTTTTTTGATTTAATAACAAAATCAGTTATAGCTTGTATTGTATTACCCTAATAGTGTGAATAATTTTAAATGGTAAGCGTTGATCACACACAAAAAAAGCTTCCCACCAGAATGTTAACTTTTAAAAATGAAAAACTTTTATATTAATTTAGCACTTGTCAATTTTCAAAACACCATTCGCCAATTTTTAAGCCAGTAAGTTGATTTTTGAAAATAGTTTATTCTTTTGTAAAACCTTTTTTGCATTACCATCTAAAAATTATTTAAAAAAAGTACTGTTGCAGATTTATTATGTCAAAGGTGGCTTATTTTCAAAAAATTTCCAATTGCTACAGTTTTTATTATTATTATATTCTTATTAAATTATACGGTCTTGTTCATTTTTACTTTTGTAAAAGATAGAAACATTGATGCGATTCTAAAAAACGTTAAATGGCTAAAAATGTCCGAAGTCATCCAAAAAAAATCAAAAATTATGTGGTTTAAAAGTTGCATAAGTTTTTAAAAATTATTTTCTAAACATTAATAATTAGCTCCAACTTATTTTGTTTTGTTTTCATTTTAAATTTTTATAAAAAAATGTTGAAGTACCTACTTTTGTGTCAAATATAATTTAACAAACTAAATATTTTTATTGATATCTTCAAATTGGTCAAGCATATAACAGCCTGTTTATTAAAAAAGTTGAAGCTAAATGAAACTAAAAATTAGAACCACAACAGAAAAAATCAAAATATAAATCTCTTCAATTAATGGGATTGTTTATCGAAACTTTGGGAAGAGTGATCACAAACATTCATGACCTGGTTTTTACTGGTGTAACAATTGCATTTCTACAAATATACGTCAGTATATAAGTTATTTATATATTATATTTATATAAGCATATACATATATATATATATACATATATATATATATATATATATATATATATATATATACATATAAATTAATATATATACATATAAATTAATATATATACATATAAATTAATATATATACATATAAATTAATATATATACATATATATATATATATATATATATATATATATATATATATATATATATATATATATATATATATATATATATATATATATATATATATATATATAATTGCCAGTTCAGGTTATCCTGCCTTAACGAATATTACATCATGCAATTATGAATTTAAATATTAAATACCATATTTTAAAATTTCTCATATTAATACCATACTTTAAACTGCTTTAAGTTAATTAATTAATGCATTTCAATACATATAAGTTTTAACTATTATTATTTAATATTACTTTAAAAGTCATTATTTGTATATGCCTACAAATGATAAGTCTCAAGTAAAAACATTATTTGTATGCAAAAAAAAAAAAAAAAAGAAGTCTTCAACAAAATCAATTTAAAAAGTCATTTCTAATTTAAATTAAAATAGAATAGTTACAGTCAAGTGTACATACATCGACTGAGCATTTATGCTTGGTTGAACACTCTATTAATCACAAGAAATGTTTTTTAGATTTGAAACCAAAAATAAATAAACTTGGCGTCACAGTGTGACATAATTTGTGAACTACCACTAACTTCGCTTTAAACATGAGTAAAAACTATTAGAAAAAAAAGTTATACAAAAGTGCTATTTTTTATAAAATTAAAATAATTAAATCATTCTTTTTATGATATTAAACAATACTAATACTTAATAAATTTTTTTACTCAGTAATGTTCATGATAAAATGTAGCAATGTACAATACTTAAAAAATATATTTCAAAAAGTAAAAGTAGGGGAGAGTGGTGTACCTCGGAGGTATTATGAAACTTTTACAAATATTTAAAAAAATACAATACGTTCTGCAATAATATATTTTCATTAACTTTATGATTAGTAACTCTAGAATTTTTTATTAAACATCCCAACATATTTTTTCATCCCTTTTTTTATAGTTAAAAAACAGCTTACATTACAGCCAAGGTACACCGCCGGTGGTGTACCTTCAAGGTAAGTATTTTGTATCTTGGAGGTATTACTTTTTTAACAGATTAAGTACTCAACATGGTAGAAATTTGATATAAGGTTTACTTATAGGATAATTGGACTTCACATCAGAGATAATATTAATTTATCTAGTTAGATTTATATAAACTATATATTAATTGATACTTATGTTGAAATAATATATTATTATAAACTTAAACTAATTTATACTTAGAAGCATTAAAAACTTACAAAAGAAATAATGTTGATTAAGAAAAGAGTAATAACAAATATCTACATTAAAGTTTAGTAATAATAAGTATTTCACTTTGATTTAGCAATTATCTAATGCGGTAGTGGTGTAGTGGTAGAGCGCTCGCTTTATAAGCGAGAAGTTCCGAGTTCGATCCCCACCACGTCCCTGGTAGTACCGCGCTCAACTTGTTTCTCCGCGCAGCGGCCTTGTTCGTCAAGGTTCGTGTTTCGGAGTTATAGAGTTGAGAGAGGGTTATAACCACAATTAAGTAGCCTCCTTATCTGTAGTGGCCTTCTGGGCCTTGGGGAGGTGAAATAACAAAAAAAAAAAAAAAAAAAAAAATCTAAACTATATTCAGGTAATCAAAGTTAATGCCAAATGAGTTTTTCCAGCTGACGTGCTAAACCTCCTGTAATAAAGGGATGTGGCAACTAAAAGACCATGTCTAATTTGTCCAACTCATACACAGCTTTATAATCTCTTTGATAATTCAAGAAAATTATCAAAGAGAAAATAACAATTTGAAAAAAAATAATTGCAATTTAATAAAGAAATACACACATCATATTAACTAATGGAATTTTTAATAAACAAAAAAAATATCATAATAAACTATAACAATATATTACATTAAAAAAATACTTTGATAACAAATATTACTTATAATAGTATTTACAAAATCATGCAAGTTTGTACCTTGATGGTACCACAAAGGTACACAACATTACCTACCTCCAAGGTACACCGCCACCACAGTTTTTACAAAACCGCTACCATATGTTTATATGTTAGTAGTTAAGCAGTTTCAAGCATGCATAAATGCAGCTAAAAACATGTTTTACATTTTTTGATAATCAGTTTTAAAGCTAAGTTTATACCTACAGTTGTAGAAAAAAAAGAATGAACTCTAAAAAAATTAATTTTTTGGTCCCGGAAACATACTTTTATTTTTATTGCAACAACAAATGTGTTAAGCTGTGTTAAAATAACTTATTATGAGCCTTTAGAGGTACACCACTCACCACCCTCCCCTACACATTTAAAAAATACTTAAAGGGATCACCAAGTGCCAAGACAAGTTGTGTTCATATCATAGATAAACATTAGAAAATAAGTTAAAAGTTAACTAAACTTTCCAAAACAAATTATTGAATGAGATATTAACAAAAGCATTTGTTGTTTTGCCATTATACTTCTGGTTGAGAGCCTAATTTTAGGCTCTGCATAGTTTTTTCCGCTAAAAAACATCTGGTTTCAAAAATGAATGTTTTCGCGTTTTTTATTCAATATATTTAAATATTTGAGGCGCAATATTTTTTTATTCAATTATTTTTAAGCAATATTTTATTGTTCAAACATATTTTTTTGTTCATTTTTTTGCAAGAAACGTTTGCTGTAGCATGTTTTTGTTTTTTGCTCAACATATCATTAAGTGTCTGAGTTAAAATAAACTAACATAATAAAAATAATAATCAAGCGAAGCGAACTTAAAAATACACAAAAATTTTCTTAGGAAATAAGTAATCACTTTTTTTTGTACAACACTAAGTACAATATAATCCAACATAGTTAAATTTTGAAAGATTTAAAAATCTTTTTTTTTTTTAATAAATTCAGAAAACCATTTTAAAAATGATCTAATATATATTTTTAACTTAGGTTTATAATAATTTATGTTTCTAATTCAAGAAACCCTTTTTAAAATG
>NC_088928.1:23170000-23222500 GCF_038396675.1 Hydra vulgaris | reverse complement strand
ATTTTTAGCCACTTTTTGTTGAAACAATACTACTATGTATAAAAAAAATTAGTTCGTTATTTTTTCAATTTTATTAACTCAAACCTTTAAACGATAAAAATTCAAATTTTTTGAATTTAAGTTACAGAAAAATGTTTAGAATTGATAAAATAATACAAATTTTGTTTTTGTTTAAAAAGCAATTAAAACCACTGCTATTTTATTAGAAATTATTATTAGCAACTAAAATCACTGACTTTAAACTAGGTAATTTTAATGAAAAACACTGGGTTATTTGAGCTTGCTCGTATTACACAAAAATGGTATCTTTAAATAAAGTCAAAACTAAATGTTTCTGTGCATTGTTTTTCAAATAAAAATGGATTGGATTTTTAGCTAACTTATTTTTGTTTATGAAAAAATTAATTTCAATATTTTAGCACCAAAATTTCGCGCCACAGATTTATTTATGCATGATGATATTATTTTAACGACGCGAAAAATTTAACAGCGTTTTAATTAGATGGCAGCCGTATATTACTACATATATGTTTACGCTAATTGTACTGATTTCTATTATCACCACATAAAGTCGATTTAAAAAATACAAAGCAACTTTAACTTTACTGCTTACATCTTAGAAATCTTTAAGTATGCTCATATTACCAAGGTGCTCGTATTACCCTTATCTACCCTCTATATTAATTTCAGTGCGATATACGTTGTATAATATTTTCAATTTCATCTGTGTTGACATGTACCAGATTGGAATATGTTATTTTAGTGTATCCGGAGATAAGAACAAACATATTGTTGCATAAATTTGTCGCAGCATGTTGTCTTGATAAAAATCACATCGGGGAAAGTTGGGTAGCCCCGGACGGCGGGAAACTCCGGACACTTGATGTATGGCTTAAACTAATGAACCAATGTGACATTAAATACTATAAAAACATTATTTGAGTGAAAATATGGCATATGCAAAATATCTACCATAATATATCATTGCGATTGGCTGGGATGCAAGATATTGTTTTCCATCTTTAGAAGAGCGATGTATCATCATATTTGGTTCACATATTAATATATCTAATTTTTATGGAAACTAATAACTTTTTAATGATTACAGATACATTTTTTATTTACAACATTTATTTAAAAAAATTCATTTAATTCACATGTTTTTAAACTAGTATTTGTGAATGAGGTACGATGGAGTGATATCGAACACTTGTTTGAAAGGTGGTTCCGGACAATTTAATCTATTTACATATTAAAAATGAGCAGTTTTTTTATAAAAATAATAATACCTTTAATATAATACACAAATCCGTAATTGTAATATATTTATTTCCAATAAAAAGACCTAAGATTTAAAAAAAGTGTTTTTAAAGTGCTTATTTTCATTTGCAAAAAGTTTATGTTTATATTTCTAAACGATGACATTTTCCTTCTTATTCCTTATACATCTGAGGCAATTTTTTAAGGCGATTTTTGTAAAATGTGTTGAGAATATTCCAATGCTAATTAATTATATATTACATTTATGTCACACGGGTAAAAAAGAGGTAAAATCATGGTTTAACTATGTGTCCGGGGCTACCCTCCAGTTTTAAAACAAGCCTTTTTTCTAACATTTTTTCTTTTATGTTTTGTATATTATATTAAGGCTCGCAATAATTTTTTTTGTTACCAACACAGTAGATAAATGTTTATATTTTTAAAAAAAGTCTTTTGACACTTTATTTTCTGTTAGTGCATGGGTGCAATTAATTTTTTCATCAAATGTCCGGAGCTTTCCCCTATATATATATATATAAAAAAAGGAAATAACTTTTTGCTGTACTGTAACTAAATTTAACACACATTGATTGTACTATTTAATATATATATTAAGGTTATATCATGTTTAAGTTGAGTTTTATTTTGATTGCTTGTGTTCATAGTTCCTATTCTGATTGCGATTGCCATTGATTACTTGTCCCTATAACTTATGGTGATAAGCAATCAATGGGTCATATGTCCCCATTCTGATTTTTATGTTTAAACTTGGTTGCTATCGTACCTAATTTTGCATAGCAACAACCTATTTTTAATACATAATGGTTTTTTATTAGCGATATACTCTGCATTGGGCGCGTGTATCAAAATGAGATTCACGTTTTACATAAATACAAAAAGCATGAAAAAAGAAGTCCAATATATTAGTGCTCGAAGAAGATCAGTACATTAAAGGTGAGATAGAAAGCTTGGGTATAATTTTATTAGACATTAGCGTATCTTCAATTGAAATGAATTGTATCACTAAACAAATAGTGGTTGACGGGGAAGTTCAAACTATATTACCAGGAGCAACTAACTCATCCCAATCTTGTTCAGTGGGTGGTGTCTCTCCAAAAAGTATGAATAGTCTTGATATTTTTAACATAGATTATACTCACAGAGAAATCAAGTATTGCCTGGAAAGGCTATATTTGATTTCTCTGTGAGTATGATCTCCATGTCTGGACTTCTCTGTGAGTATCATCTCCATGTCTGGACTCGACTTTTTGAGATGATTTTGTAAATTGCGTATAAAAAAGAAACAACTACCTCTTTTTTTTATGCAATGTGAAAACTATTTCAAAAAGTCTTTCTTAAGAAAGTGGAAAGTAAGATCTAAAGAATGCAAAGAAAGTGGCAAGCAAGATCTAAAGAATGCAAAAAAAAGGTATCTTTGACTAAAAAACGGTGTCTCTGAAACAAGCAACGATTGCAATACCTTTAGGCGTGCTTTTACAACATATGAACAACAAGCTAAAATTCAGGATATTTATCAAAACTTTATATTCAAATTTTACATTACCTTGGCAACACTATCTTTGGGATATGAAATAGACTGCTTAAAGCTCAAGGACTATTATTTTAACACTGTTAGACCATACTCAGATAGCACAAACTTCTTAGCCCATTATTGGGCAACTATTGGCTACTATATTGGGCTAATATTGGACAAAAATATTGAGTAACGGGTGATGCGGAAGTTATCGGACAAATCCTAATTTCATTATTTGAGCATAATAATTAGTTTTTGTGGTTTTATGCGTAGGCATAAACGTTCTATAAAATATAAACTTTATTATTTGAAACACAATTATTTAAAATGAGGTCAAATGCAGCTGAACGAGAATCTTTTCGAAAGCGACTAAAAATGTTTTTTGTAAATAAACCTAATATAAAAAAAAATATTTTTGAAAAGGAAGGATTTGCTCGAAGTACAATATATGATAATCTAAAAAGACTTGGAACTGTTCAATTGTTTTCTGATAGAAAGCACCCTGGTCGTTCGACATCCTGGACTAGAGAAAAGAAAGCCGAATTAACGAGACTTGTCATCGAAATCGAAAGGGGTCAGTCAGAGAAAAATAGGTACTCAATTCTGTGTAAATCAATCGACAATTGGTTGTCAGTTAAAAAAATGAATATTAAATATAGAAAACGTGAAAAGACTCCAAAATACATTATAGAACAACAAATAAAGGCAAAGAAAAGAAGCAGGAAACTAGTTAACTCTATAACACAAAATCGCTTCTAGTCATCGATGACGAAAAATACTTTTGTTTTGCAGGGGACAACATGCCTGGAAATTATGAATACTACACAAGCAACAAAAAGACATGCCCAGAAAGTGTTCGTTTTATAGGAAAAGATAAATTTTCAAAAAAAATTATTAATGTGGATAGCCATATCTGACCGTGGTATGTCCGAGCCATTGTTTCGCACTTCCCAGGCTGTAGCGATCAATTCATTAATCTATATTAATGAATGTTTAGAAAAACGATTTCTTCCATTTATTCACAAGTATCATGGAGACTTTAACTATTTATTTTGGCCAGATTTAGCAAGTTCTCGTTATTCTAAAGATTCTCTAAATTGGATGGACCAATATGTCTATTACGTTGATAAAGAATCCAATCCCCCAAATGTGCCTCAAGCGCGACCAATTGAAAATTTTTGGGGACATTTGGCACAGAAGGTTTACGAGGGAGATTAGCGAGCTTCAACAGAGCAAGTTTTGATTGATCGCATTAAACTAAAACTACAAGAAATTGATTTAAACTTTTTACAGTCGCATATGAAAGGCGTCAGAGCAAAATTGAGATCAATTGCAGATGGTGGTGTTTTTTCATATAAAAAATAATATATTTTTATTAAAAGGTAAATGCTTTATTTAAAAAAAATATAATAGTAGTTTGTTTTTTTATTTATAAATAAGTTATTGACGTTTTTATTTTGTCCGATAACTTCCGCATCACCCGTTAAATATTGGGGAGCGCACATTTGGTTTTGTTGGTTAAATATTAGCAAATTACTGGATAAATCATTGGGTCAGTAATGGTTTTAAATGGCTAATTAAGACCAAGTATTGTTAAGGCTTAAATCGGCCTAACTTAGAGCTCTACTGGCATAACATCCGCGATTAATGGGAAACTATAGTTTGTCATTAATTGCAGATGCATCCAATTTATTGAAAAATTATACTCTGTTTTTCACACTCTTTACATACGTGAATAGATTTTTTGCATACCTGTTTTCATACCCTTTACATACGTGTATATCCTTAACACCTAATGTTAACCCTGATCTTTACATTTATACAAAGTCATTATCTATTATTATTAAATATCTATTCAAACAAAACGTTGTTTTTATAAAAAATCCTAACTTTTTACATAAATCCGTTGAGTCTTTATGAAAATACTAACTTATTAAGTTGCTAAGTTAAAAATTAAATTGTAAAAAACCACATGGTGAGAAAATACAATTATCTAGTTTATTTTATTTTTCATTCCTTCATTGTATTTTTGTTTGTTTGCAAAGAGAATTCACAAACGAATAAAGCATTTCTGGTGTGGCAAGTTATTTTAAAACGGATGAATTTTCTTAGGAATAATAAACTTAGTCTCTTGAAGGTGCTTGAATCGTGACTTGTAGAACGGGGATTATATATCTTCCTGACAGAAGGTTTTTAATTTTTCTCGGAAGATTTTAAAACTCATGTCGATATTTCAACTTCACCTGAATTGTTTTATCAGGTTCATTTATATACCTGAGATCAGTAACAGCAAGATCCCCCTTTTTCTTGCCAAGCCTAACGGATTCAACAAACCATAGGCTACTATACTTTTTAAAAAAAGTGTGTTCAAGTTGAGCTACCTTGTAAGGATCTGGGTTTATTCGGGTCATCTTACAAACTTCAACAAACCCTCTTAGTGAATAGATTTATCGATTTCTTAATTTTTTTTCTATGTTACTATGAATGCGGTCACATTCCATTTGCGTACGTCCCTTTTCCAAATACTTGGGATAATTGTTAATCCAGTTTCATGTGATGCAATGAGCAATGCACAAGCCATTATAACATTTCTGTTCTGTGGTGGGAAACGATTACTGTAGAGGATGACATGCTGAACTAAATTAAAATTTTTCTTGGTTAAGATGAAATGTTTCATAATAGATGCAAGTTCATCTGCATTTACTCCATCTTAAGTCTTGTCCCAGAGATAGAAGTGCCCTTGACTGGATTTCAGATTATACATTGTAAAATTATGAACTTTAAGTTTTCTTTTGAAGCTTATAAAGGAGGGCGCAACAAAACAGCTCTGAACATTATCTTGCTTTGTCTTTAACTGATATATGTTTGGCATACACAGTTTGGTCAACGTTTCCTTGTTTATATGCACAACAAACACTGAATTTTCTTCGTTGAAAAAAAACAGATTACAATCCTCAAAAGCTTCATGAAATATGAAACTTGATAAAATCAAATTTTTCTTTCCTTAAAATTGACATTAAGACTTTTAATGTCTAAAAAGCTCAGCCTTTACCTGCCGGCGGTTCTATATAATGTTTTGTTGTATCTTTTTTACAATAATGTGATTCAAGTCTGGGCTAACTATCAAAAAACTCCATCAAGAGTTTTCTTTCATTACTTAAGTGTTTCTACTTCACCAAGCTTGTTTTACTACTATAACTACAATAACTACTTTCCTGTAGAGTGTATTTAACTCCATTTTGTTCTGTAACTGAACCGGAACCCTTAATGACTTAACTCATCAGCTACAACATGCAAACAATCATTATTAGACGTGGTGAGTAGAATAGTATTTACAGAGCTATCTTCTGACACTTTTGTAAGTGAACAATTATCTTCAAATAAATTTTCTGTATCAAAAAATATATTATCATTCATAAAAATAAACGAACTATCTTTAATTGTAGGCACTGAAAAACTGGTTTTTATATTAACTGGGAAAGAATAATTATAGTCGGGTAGCTTCTGATGATTGTCCGTGGTCTGAGTTTTTGTATCGTTTCCTTTAAGGATCTCATCTGAATTTCTAGGGCCATTTTCACCAAGCCCAACCCTCTGCTTGACCCTCCATCTAAAAAAATATTAAGTATTATAAAAACAAATTATTATAGTCATTACTCAACAGGATCTTAAATTTAAATTTCTTTAAAAGGCATGTAAACTAGAACATTCACATTAACAGGGAAAAGCTCGTAATTGTATATTAAAGTAATGAAATAGGTCTGTTGCTCTTGTTAGTTTCTGAAATTTGAAAACCGCGCATCTCTGAGGTATGTTTTTTTCCAATAACAATATTAACGCAGGTAGAAAAATTAATTCCTTGAATGAAATATGGAAACCTCATATCTCATACTTACAAGTGTTCCACATTATAAGGTTAACCAATATACGTGGTCTTCTTTCTTCTAGTAATAGTTCAGTTTACATTCTGTCTTATTTCTCAATAGATACTACAATAAAAGTCTAAATGTAAAGCTACTTACCTTAGTTAATAGCGAGGTTCAATAACAAAATATAATTTAATTGACGAACCATATTATTGTTCCATAAAGCTGGAAGACAAAGCACTGCACAATACACGTGGTTGTCACACAGTACAAGGTTTGATTTTTCGCCGGTAGATGGCAGCATGTGTTACATAACATGATACCTACTGTTTTAAACGTTGAGATTCAATTTTTTCTACAAAAATCAGTAAAAACATAAAAATTCAAATTTTTTAAGTTAGGATGTTTTCATTCTATGCCATCGAATAGTAAAATGAAAATGCTGATCGTGATAATAATGCTGAAGATCTAGTGATAATTAATCAGTGATACTGATAATCATGCTGAAGATGTAGATGTAAAAGATTTTGGAGATATGGTATAATAATTCTGGCTTCAATATATTCTTGAAAGAAAAAAAGCTTCAAGTAGAAATTAAAAAAGTGTCGTATTTTAGAAAAAGATAATAGTAAGAAAAACAGGAAAGATATTGAAAATATTGTAAGGAAAGAATTGTTGAGTTAATTGAACGTGAAATAACATGTTTACAACCCGAAAGTATTCTTTAAAAATATTTAAAATTGTATACGACCATTTCATTACTGTTTGATTAACAATGGTTAAATCAGAATGTGGCTGATGGACTTATCACCACAGAAATAAAATCGCAATTAGCTAACAGGGTGATAGATGACAGATGCTTATTAAGAGCATATTTTTAAAAGAATGATACTGATAAAGTGTTTAGATGCTAATTTATGACTCATTTGGCTCTCATTAATAGCATAAAGACACTGTTGGAGTTTTTTTTTTGAAAAAAATCGGCATATTTTCTGGGGCTCGGTCTCCTATTATGCGTTTTTGGGATTTTTAAAAGCTGAATTATAAATAAATCAATATATCATACCAACCAAAAAAATACTATTCATAATATAGTAAAAATATTACAATACTATTTTTGAAGGGACAACGCAAAATGACTTTTGTGAAGGGAAGTGCAACTAGTAAAGACTTCAAATAATAAAAGTAATACAAAAATAAGATAAGCAATAACAACCAAAGTAAAAAAACTTATTTTTCAAAATTTGTTTATATATTACTTGTATAGATCTCTTTGAAATATTTTATTTCTTATCGAAGTTTGCTAATATTTAATATTACAAATATTTTTTAAGCTATGAAAAAAAGTAAAACTTATTGCAAACAGCTGTATACGCATCAAAACGTATTCTCAACTCATCAACTAAGTGTTCTAATATTGGTACAAATACTTTAGTTTAAAAACGCATTCACGGTGAAAATATAACTTGTCAGCCCATTGTAAAGTTGTCTGTCAGCCCATTGTAAAGGGTCATCTTTTGAAATTTTGAGAATTTATCTAAATCATCGATGAATTAAATAACAACGTTATTAAATATTTCTTATTTTTTATGACTTATTTTTATTAAATATTTCTTACTATTTCTGGCTTTTTTACTCACGCTAACATTAAGGGCCTCAGTTTTAAGCGGGCTTTAGGCAACTACCTAGTTCCCAGTAAACACATAGCGTTTTTTAAACGTTTTTTGGCCGTTTATTTTAGGTTTTATCGTCCAAGGAAAATAAGAACGTTTTGTAAACGTTCAAAAAGCGTCTTAAAAGGATAAATATAAAACGAAAAAGTTAGGTCAAAAAACACGTCAAATAAACGATTTTTACACGTGTTTTTTTGTGAATATTACATCCGCAATTATAATTACGGATATAAATATGGATAACTAATTATGGATATAAGTAATTTTGCCAATTAAGTTCATCATTTAAAATGTAGAATTTTTTTTTTTTCATCTCCATTTTCAAATTATTCTTTCAGTTGCTTATCTTTATATCAAGCTTTTTGAATTTTTTTGCATATAAAGGTTTATATATCAATATATATATATATATATATATATATATATATATATATATATATATATATATATATATATATATATATATATATATATATATATATATATATATATATATGTATATATATATATACATATATATATATATATATATATATATATATATATATATATATATATATATATATATATATATATATATATATATATATATATGTATATATATATATACATATATAATATATATGTATAGTGTGTAGTGGTTCATAGATACATTATAATATATTTAAAAATGAGCGATTCTTCAAGTGATCATTCTGTGATAAAAACAAGAAAAAGATCTAGACCAAACACAAGGTATTACTAATATTAAATCATATGTATAAAATAGTTAACAATAAAACGAAATAGTTTTTTAAATAATCATATTTTAAATATTTTGATGACTAATGTAAATATAAGTACTTATACTAAAAAACTAGTATAGATGTAAAATATGGCAATAATTACACCATTTGAGTTTAAAGAAAAAGGGTTTTCTTTAAACTTTTATGAAGACTTTTAGATACATCAGAAGATGTGCATTTATTTCACATTTATGTTCTGAATTATATAGGTTTTTAATATTAAATTTTAGTTGCAAATCATGGAAGGCACGCAGAAAAGAAGTTCTTCATGTATACAATGACTGTGTCAGTGATACTTTATTTCATAGTGAAGAAATACTGTGTTCTGAAAACAGTTACTCTAATTACATATCACCATTTGAAAAAAGCTTGAATGATAATATTGAATTCGAAAGTTTTAATCACAAGGATTTTCAAGATTCAGTTGGTTGTGAATCATCTGAGGACTTATCTGATGCCAAAAAACAAAATAAATATGATGATGTTTTATGTTCAAAAATTCGAAAATGGACTTTGCGAAACAATTGTTCTCAAAAATGTACTAATGAAATATTAAAAATATTTCTTGAATATAAACATCATGTTCCAAAGGATTGTAGAACATTACTTCAAACTAAGAGAGATATTCCCACTCTTCAATTTAATGGGGGAGGAGAGTATATTCATTTCGGATTAAGGGACCAGATAACTAAGCAAATTAGTATGCATTCTATTTCTGAAGATGTTGTTTTATTGACTTTTAATATAGATGGCATGCCTTTGTTTAAGTCTAGCTCTTATCAAATATGGCCTATTCTTGCTCGAATCCATGGTTATACTCCTTTTATAATTGGAATATTTGGTGGTACATGTAAACCAAATCCACATATGTTTTTAAAAAATTTGGTTGATGAGTTTAAGATATTATGCATCACCCCATTGACTGTCTTGAACAAAAATTATCACATTAAAATTCATGCTTTTGTCTGTGATGCACCTGCACGTGTGATGTTAAAAGGTATTGTAAATCATACTGGCTACCATTCATGTGAAAGATGTACAAAAGTAGGAAAAAGTGTTTTAAATAGAGTTGTTTATGGTTATGTGGACGATGGTTTAACAATTTTGCGCTCAAATGTTGATTTTTGCAATAATAAATACTTTCAAAAAGATGTAAATGGAAGAAGTCATCAACACGAAAAAAGTGTTTTAAGAGAAATATCAGTAATAAATTTTATTAGTATGTTTCCATTAGATTACATGCATCTAGTTTGTTTAGGTGTTACGCGTAGACTATTATATTTTTTAAAGGGTAATATTAATGGAACTAAGCATGGGAAGCTGTCTTGTACTATGATTAATCAGATTTCAGATAAGCTACTTCAATTGAATGGAAAACTGCCCAGTAATTTTTCAAGACAACCAAGAGGGCTTTATGAGTTAGATAGGTGGAAAGCCACTGAACTGCGTTCTTTCTTACTGTATACAGGGATGATTGTGTTAAAAGGTGTAATAAGTGTTCCTATGTATAAACATTTTTTAAGCTTTGCAATAGCTATTAGAATTTTGTGTGATAATGACAAAGATTACAGAAACTCAAATTTAGACAACGCTCGCAAACTTTTAAAATACTTTGTTGTTAATTCAAATGAACATTTTGGTGAACTTTTTTGTGTTTACAATGTACATAATCTCTTGCACATATGTGACGATGTCCAGTTTTATAACACACCTCTTGATGATGTATCAGCTTTTGAGTTTGAAAATTACTTGCAGCAACTAAAAAGATTGGTGCGTTCAAAACATAATCCTATTGTGCAAATAAGTAAAAGAATCAATGAAATGAACAATTTTATGAAGTTGTCTTCAACCATTTCTAATGAAGTAAAGGCTAATGTGAAAGATGGTTGTTTTTTAACCAAGCATGGTGTGGTTTTAGTAAAAGAATATTTAGGAGAAGGAAAATATAGTTGCTTCTATTACAGAAAAAAGGATTTGGATACGTACTTTGACATTTTTCTAAATTCAAAATCCATCGATATTTACTTTTTAAGAAACAATTTAAAGAGTATTGTTTGTACCAAAGATATAAAAACTTTAGTGATCAAATGTGCATGTTTACCTGTTAATAAAGGATTTGTTATTTTACGATTGCTCCATAATAAATGTTAAATAGTACAGTATCAAAAGCTTTCAAAAATTTATCTTCATTTTAATAGTTTAATTTTTTTGGCTTAACAAAAAATTTTTTGTCCATTAATTTTTATTTCACATCAATAAATTTCTTAAATTTTAAATCTTGTTAAAGATGCTTTCTTAATAATATTGTCCAACGGCAAGTTAAGTAAAAATTAAATGTTACTTAAATATTCATGTGAGTAAAGCTGATATGTTGTTAAATGTTGTAAGTAAATTTTTCTTTTAGTCCTGTTAAAAGACTTTACTCAGTAGTCACTATCTCTGAAGACAATATTTTGAAAAAAGTGACAGTTCCATTACACTGGGTAAATAACAAAGAGAATATTGTTTATTGGCCACCTAAGTCAAAAAAACAATTTAATTATTATATTAGCAACTGGGTGGATCCAGATATTAATTGGTTAAAGTTTCAATTGAAAAAGGTACATCTTGACATGGCTACAAAAGATATTTGTGATATTTGCATAAATATAGATACCGAGACTTCTAGTCATGAAATTGAAAAAACTGGTAATTTTCTGTTAATCTCATTTTTTTTTTTCCAATTGTGTTTTGTTGTTATTTTTTATTATTAATTGTTATCCTTTATTATAACCATTTATAATAACTATAAATTGATTTTTAAGTTAAGAAAAGTTCAGTGTTTTATCTAATTTTGTGCTAAAAGTGGTATAAAAAATTAAACTGGAGCTTATGGGATTTTAATAATGTGATAATCATTCTGTGTTTGATGTTTGTATTATTCATCATTGATTGAAAATCTTTGAGTATTTGAACTGTTTATATATTAAAAACAATCATATTTTCATTCTGATAATTTTATTTTCTTTTTTTATAATGTAATACGTGTATTGTGTATAAAGTTAATAAATTATATAAAATGTTAAAAGTATATATATTAAATAATTTCAGAAAATGAAAGTTTTAAATCAGATTATCGAGAACCAAGTCCAGATATTCATATGGTTATAGAGCCGTCTTCAAAAAAAAAGTATTATTTAAAAGGCCAACAAGATAGACAAGGTCTTCAAAAATCAGGTTTACTCAAGACACACTCTGAAATTGTGGAGAGATCTAAAGAAAACTCTGTAGTAAAAATTAACTCTTCCGAAGTTGAACTTGCAGGTAAAACAGGTAAAAAAGAGTAAATTACCTAAAAGCTTTCAGGATCTAAATAAAAAACTAAACTTATTTTAATTAAATATTTTTGTGATGATTTCATTTATACTAATAGTAATAAATATATTAAAAAGCAGTTTTATTATTTCAGAAATTGAAGGTTTTAATTCAACTAACCGAAAGCAAAGACCTTTGGAAACAAATCGCATTGGTGGCAAGTTTATGTATAGTAACCCACCTGAAACATTCAAGGCTCTTGATGAAAGATGTAAATATATATTTATATTTTTTGTTGCTGTCTTACATCCATAGTGCCACACTTATATGGGTTAAATTCTTATCATTTATAATTAAAATGATATTAAGGAAAAGTTTGGTGCAAGTTTTTACAACTGGATGTCCTTCCAAATCTAAACCTGTTATAGAACAGTAATGAGCATTTTTATAGTAACGCAGTTACCATGAAGATTACTATTTAACATTAAATTCATATATATATATATATATATATATATATATATATATATATATATATATATATATATATATATATATATATATATATATATATTATACATTTTTTATAAATAGGCTTACAGTATGCTCTTTTTATGGAGTTAAGTAGTGTTAAAAGTCAAATAACACAACTTGAAAAAGCTGTTGAAAGATTGGGTCGACAGATGGAGCCAGAAATGTCAGCATTTCACATTGAGAAATCATCCACCCTCGAAGATTTTCAGGAAAAGGAGGAGATTCTTAAAAAAAAAGATGATTTTCTTTTATTGGTAAATCTTATTATTTACTAAACTTTTAGATTATTTAATTAATCAATTTTGAGATTAATTACATGTGAAATTGTTATAAAGTTATATGAACATATTTGTTCCATATAACTTTATAATATATTGATAGTCATATTACACTGCACTAATTCTAAAAAATAATAATTTATTAATAAAGAAATGTTTTTTATTAATAAATACTATTGTTTTTTATTAACTTCTTGTTAAACAGTTCTTATTTTCAATTTTTTAAATCTGGGTTATTGAATTTTTTTAGGTCAGCCGGCTGAAACAGATTGGTGGCAACACGCCATCATCAATTATAAATAAGGCTTTAGACGAGACAATGTCAAAAAAGCTACAAGCTAAATTTAGTAAAGTGGGAAAAAATGGAAAACGACCGTTTAAGACTACTTACTTGTACAAGGCTCTACTTGGTAAATTTTCAATTTTTAGAAAAGCATAAAAGATAATGTAATTATAAGATCATGTTCGGAATTGTAAGATTACGTTTTGAGTATATTTAGTTACAGTCAATTTTATCTATTATTATTTTTAAATATTTTAATACAATTGTCAGTTATTTATCTAATAATGTCATGCAATGCCACACCTTTGCTGAAGTACTTCAGTGGTTAATTACCGTTTGGTTTTTAATATTATAATGCATACATCATAATTTTTAGATTTAAAATAATAACATTAAATAGACAATAACCTAAATATGAACTTTTTTTGGGTTTTCTTACTTTGTAGGTGCTCTGGTGACGGAAAGGCTATCAAAAGAAAATGTCGATCGACTAATAGGAGACCATTTAAAGAGAGCTCCGAGGGCGGAAGATAAAAAATAAAGACGCTTTTTTTGTAATTGTAGTTGTTGCAAACTTCTTTAACATTTAGTATCTATTTTAAGTTATTGTTGTGTTGTTTTGAATTAGGTGCCTTTATAATGCTATTATCATTATAATGATAAATTTATGCTTTTTTAAATTTAAAATTTTTGTAATTAGAACCGATGTTTTAATTACGAAAGTAAATAAGCTTAGACCTTTAGGTAATTAATGTTGCGTTTGAAATTAATGCTTTTACACATTGAAGTTAATTAGGTTACGTTTGAAATTAGTGTTAAACCATTACATTTGGACGGAATACGCTCCTAAAATAAACGTTTCTAATAAACGTCCAAAAACCGTTTTTTGAATGTTTATTAAAAACCGTCCCATCACCGTTTCCTTTGGACAGAAAAAGCTCCTAAAATAGACGTTTCCAATTAACGCTCAAAAACCGTTTTTTGAACGTTTATTAAAAACCGTCCCATCACCGTTTCCTTTGGACGGAAAAAGCTCTGAGAATAAACGTTTCCAATACACGTCTAAAAAGCGTTTTCTGAACGTTACCGTGTTTACTGGGTTTGCTTAATGGGTAATCCGCCACTAATCTTTAATCTTTTTAGTTTAGTGTTAGTCTAATAAACTCAGAAACTTTTATCTCTGTTGTGAGTACAATAAAAATAAATCACATAAAATGTGATTTTACACCCTGAATTTCACAAGTAAATTTAGCTGATTTTTCGCCATCTACCTGACAGTTATATGGGTTAGTGTGCAAAAACTACAATATAATTTTGACTGATTTAAATGGCGTTTGACTGATTTCTACCGAATATAAAATGCAAAAAACGCTTTCAAAACGTTTAGACTGGAGAGGTATGAAACTCAAGTTTGTGACGGAATAAGGTAAGAACTTAAGGCGTAAAGTAACAAATTTTGGTATTTTTTAGTAATAATTTTTCGTAACAATTTTTTCGTATTTTATTTTTTAATTTACTACTTACATTACTACCCACGTACTTATACCTTTTACTGAAATTAAGTTTACTTTTAAATAAAAACCAAATAAACTTAACCAAAAATAACTTCACAGGATAAGTAAAGGTTAAGAATTCATACTCACGATTGACGTTTTTAATTAATTTTAATCAAGGCACAATGCGCGTTACATTTTAATTTAAAAATAATCTTTAAATACGTTTTTTATGTTTTTAAAAAATACATTCAAAGAAACTCCATCAGCGAATTCTAAAAAATACTTCAGTATATGATTATCAATTAATGGTCTGATACTTAGCAAACAGATTCAGACGTCTGTAAAAGGTCTTTTAAATATCTGTGCCCACTGGATTATATTACTATTATACAAACATTTTAGGTGTTTGTGCGTTTATTTTTTATATTTTCTTTCTCTTCTCACTATAAAATTCGTTTTTTCATCTCTTTTATATCATAATTAAAAAATTGTATTTTTTCATTAATGTTGTTATATGATACTTTATTTTATTATTAATGTAGCAATAACGGTCCAACATCAAAACCAGTGAAAGAACTGGTCGCACAAATAAAGAATATTGGCCGACGCTTATACGAAATTATAACTTTTTTAACTTTTGTGCTTTCTATTAGTTTTATTTTCTTTTATAAAAGACGTTGTTTTGTTACATTTGTAACGTTTGTAACGTTTTTTGTAACGTTTGTATTGCCAATGTTAACGTTGTTTTGTAATGTTTATATCGCTATATTAGTATAAATGTTTTTTCAATGTTTGTTTAAAAATATAAAAACTATTTTATTTAATAAGAAATTAATTTACAGTTACTTTTATCATTGTTTATGAAAAATGCTCAGTTTGGTTTAAATTGTTTACGTTTTTAACAAAGAGCCATTCCTGCGTGACCTGAAGAGGGGTTTACTAACGATGAAGGGTTAACTGTGTCGGGATCCACAAACTGCCGAACTAAACAATAAAGATCTTCATTTGGATCATGTGAGTCTTTTGGTGTCAATCTATTGATTTCACTAAAAATTGTAAAGCAATTTTCATTTAAATTTCATTCAAATTAATATACCGTAATTAGGACAATAATGTTTCATTAAGTGTAATGATTATTATTGAAAAAATAAAAGTGAAGAGAAACTTTTTATCGCCGTTGTACAACATATAAAATAAACCAATAATCTTTACATGTATGTAGTAAAATATGGATCAATAATTTTGAATACGCCATCTCTTTTTTTTAATTTAAATTAACTACGTAAATAGAGCAGTTAACTACTTAAATAACGTAATAAATAAATTATATTTTAAACACTTAGGCCAGTCATAACTGTACAATTATTTCAAAAAATTGTGCCACAAAATGGTAAAGTACTAAACGCAATTAAATAAATTATCATAAAACAAAAAGTTCAAAAGTTTTTTCATAAATTTTAGAAAATCAAAAGTATTACCTTACTTTTGAGAAATAGTTGTTTGAAGCTTCTTTTTTTCCTTCTGAAAAATAAAATATTTATAACAAAACAAACATGAAGTAAAACACATTATATTTTTGTCTCCCCCACACTCCTATTTTTACTCCAAAACCTTAGCTCTTCTTATTAAAGCAAATTAATTCTGTTTAAATTTTTTTTAAGGGTTACCTTCATTGTTTGAGGTTTTTTGGAGCAACACTTTGTTTCTATCTCCCATTGCCGTTGTCGTTCTATTTTTTATATATAAAAAACGCTGTAGACAATCAGTGCTGTGTGAAACACTGTAATTGCCGTTCGTTAACGTCAAAATTGAAAACCGGAGAAACAGATGTTTAACTATTCGACCGAATAAGAGATGCATAAATAATTAATAGGAGTCTGGGACTGCAAATAATAGTTCAATAGCTGTATATTATTAAACTTTATTTTGATATCTTTTCAGATACAATCGTGTTAATCAAAATACAAATCATATGGTGCACTGTGTTTTGATTGACCTTTTTATATAAACTTGGTGCAGATGTGAAAACAATCATATATATATATATATATATATATATATATATATATATATATATATATATATATATATATATATATATATATATATTATTTTTGTCTTATCGCCCAACACCGTATTACAATATATATTTTTTTACAAAATTTTTTCCAAGAGTATAAAGTATAAAGTAAGAAATAAGATGTTTACAAAAACGTTAATATTAAAATAAGATTGTCTTAATTAAAAGTAATACCTTAAAAAAATTAGATAAAACAAAAAACAAAAATTTTTTTAATCAATTTTTTCAAAATTATTTATTTTAAAAATTATGGGGGGGGGGGGGGGAGCCTCTGCTGCCCTCCCTCCCCCGGTTGCTACGGGCCTAAAAGAGTACACAGAACAGTTAAGCTTAATACGAACAAGCCAAGAACTATTGTGATTAAATTACTTGACTATGAAGATAAAATAAAAAATTCTGAAAAATGCAAAAAACTTAAAAGTTCAGGAATATTTATAAACGAGGATTACTCAGTCGAAACAGCTTTAATACGAAAAAAACTATTTGAAGTAAGAAAGTTGCATAGGAACAATGGTAAGAATTGTACTGTTATATACAACCAATTAACAATAAAGAATTTTAAGAAATCAAACAACATTTGAATTTATAATTTTAGTTTATTTATTTTTAAAATTACTCTTTTTTTAAAATGGCTGAGGAAACTAACAGATCAGTTATGCGTTTAAAACATTTGAAATTGATAATTCAATACTTTAAATCGAAACTTGGATCCTGATATTAATTTTTATATTAATGAAAAAGTAATTGATTATATTATCCCATTATATTATAACTCAAGCTCAAAAAATATCACTAAAGGAATCGATGATAACTCATTTTCTATTCTCTATATTAATATAAGGAGTATTCAAAAAATTTTGAATTATTAAAACAGTTATGTAAAATCTATATTAGTTTTCATATCATTTTCCTTAGCGAAACATGGTTTCATGATAAAAATATTAAAAGCGATTCAACTTTCCATATACCTAATTAATGCGTTTAAAGATCACATTAAAAATATAATTAAACATAAAGCAAGCGTAAATAAAAGTGTGAATTTTGTCGGTGACGTCAACCTTAACATTTTTGACTATAACCTTAATAAGCAAATTAATAAATTGTTCAATGTCTTTTTTCAATTTTGATACATTCCAGTAATCAAACCCACGCGAGTAGTTTCAGAAACAGCAAAAGTGATGTTTCTGAAACAGCAAAAGTGATGTTTCAGATGGACATTTAGAAATTATTAAGCGGAAATTTGAAAATAACAAATAAACGAATCGACTAATTGAGACTACTTTAATTAAAGCCAATTGCAAATTTTTAAAAAAAGAAAATGAAAATAGAAGTTAAAGCAGTGTAACATTAATAAATCAAATTTTTACCAATGAACTTGTTACTACAAAAAAAAACAAAAAAAAAAACTGGAATATTTTAAAAGAGATGTTTTAGATCTCTTTCCGATTTTTTATTATATCAAATAAATGAAATACACCTGATTCTCACACGACTAATAAACGATACCTTCATTAAATTTTTTCATGATATAATATCATTTGAAAAATGGCAAGAAACTCTAATAAATCTAAATGCTGATAAAGCCTATAAAATCTTCTAGCTAAATTTCTTAAACATTATAAAAAAGCATTTTCTAAAGTTTTGAAATTAATAAAAGTAAAAAACCATTTTAAGCCCTTGGATAAAAAAGGGAATCATTAAAAATAAAACAGCGATTATATTGCTAATAACTTAAGAAAAGAACATCAGAAAAACTATAAGAATTATAAACGTTTATTTTAGTCAATTTTGAGACGCTCAAACTCTAATTACTGTTCAGAGCAAATAATGAAAAGTAATGGTTCACATAACACATGGCGCATTATTAAGGAAGTAATTGGTAATAAAAATTTGGACAGGAATGCTCTTCCGAAAAATCTTAAACTAAGTAATAAATTAATCTTTAATAAATCTACAGTAGCAGTAACACTTAATAATTTTTTTGGTATTGTTGGTAAAAATATAACCGGTAAAGTTAAACCATCTCAAGTTAGCTTACAGTCATACTTGACATCTGTAAATGCTGTTATGTCTAATCATGATCTTACAGAGGAAGAACTATTAAATTCAGTATCTTTGTTAAATCCAAAAGTTCAGGTTTCAATGATATCAGCATTAATGTCATTATTAAATCAATTAAGTATATATAACAATACCACTTTTACATGTTTTTATTTTATCTCTGAAACATGGAGTTTTTCCTGAATACCTAAAAAGTGCAAATATTACACCAATTTTTAAATCATCCTTTTGATGTCTGATCTCAGTTCTTAATTGTTTTCCCAAGCTTTTAGAGCGTATCATGTATAATAGACTTTATTCTTTCTTTAATCTTGATAATATTCTTTACAGTAAATAATTTGGATTTAAATCTAGTCAATTGATGGATCACGTAATCATTAACCTGGTTCATGAAATATTTAAAGCTTTTGGTAAAAAGTTTACTTTAGGTGTCTTTATTGATCTAAAAAAAAGCGTTTGGTACTGTTACTCATTCTTCTAAATGAACTTAAAAGTTATGGTATTGTAAAATCTAACTTAGCTTGGTTTAAGAGTTATTTAACAAATAGGAAGAAATACATTTTATACGATTGCGAAAAAACGGATTTAATAACAATTATTAATTTGCAAATAAAACAAAAGTTGCAAATAAAACATTAATATCTTTATTTTAATAAAATATGTTAGTATCGTCGGCAAACAAAATCGAATTTAAGATATTTCAGAATTTACTTAACCGCTCCCTACAATTGATCAATTCTAGGACGCGTTTAAGTAAATTCTGAAATATCTTAAATTCGATTTTGTTTGTCGACGATACTAACGTATTTTATTTAAATAAAGATATTAATGTTTTATTTGCAACAGTAAACAGAAAGCTTGCAAAACTAAATGAATATCGAATAAATTGTCCATAAATAAAAAAAATGTATACATATTTTTTTCCATCGTCTTCATGACAAAAAGGATATTCCCTTAAAACTTCTTCATCTTTTTTTTTAAATAACTCTCATGTCAAGAGACAGCATTCTTTATCGCTTCTAGGTGAAGTTTTAGATAAAAAATGCAACGTAGAAGGAGCACGTACGTATAATCCGAAATAAAATATCGAAAAATATAGGCCTTCTATAAAAAGCCAAACAATTGTTAGACCAAACTTGTTTGAAATTCATTTACTTTTCTTTGATTCATTGCTATCTAAATTACGTTAACGTTGCTTAGTGCACCACTAATGTATCTAAAAATAATAGGCTGCTAATTAAACAAAAAGACGCTGCAAGAATTATTGAAAATGTGGATTGCTTCTCACACATTATTTTTATTTTTAATAAATTCAAAATACTCAACGTATTTCAACTTAACCTTTATCAAGTTCTTATATTTATGTTCAAAGTTGATAATAAAATGGCACCCATCTTATTTAACTAAGTTAAAAAAAATTATTTATACTCAACACGATTTTCAAATAACAATTATAATCAACCAAAAAAAAATTATTCTGTTGCTAAATTCTCGATCACAATCAGAGGACCTCGATTATGGAACACACTAATGAACAATGAGTTAAAAAATATTTCTTTCAATGAGATAAAAAATATTTCTTCTCTTTATCAATTTAGAAATTAAACTTAAACAAAAACTTTTGATAATTGACAACGAATTAGACTTCTTTTCAAACTTTTAAATTGGAATAAGCAATCGTAGAAATGCTAAAGACGGTCTCTTATGAAATTTTTATTTTCATGTTTTTTTTTTTTTACTTCCAAATAAAAATCTCATATTAAATTTTTACTGCCATTATAAGATTTTTGCTCCATGTAATTATGTATTCTGCGCGAACTGTATTTTTGCAACCACGTTGTGTTTTCAGAATACTTTCTTAATATAGAAAAGTTTAGAATTGTTAAGAAATGAAATGTCTATGTAGGACGTTTCAACACTCCTTCGCTGAGGCTATTCCATAGAATTTTGGGTGGAATGCAAGAAGCGAACTTGAGTCAAGTTCGACTTGAACTTTACATTGTAACCAATAGCGACAAAGTATGGGTTTTCTCCTCAAAAAATACTCTGCCGCTATTGGTTACAATGTAGAGTTCAAGTCGAACTTGACTCAAGTTCGCTTCTTGCATTCCACCCTTAATCTCATATTAAATTTTTACTGCTTCTATATTTAAAACTTCTTTTTCATGCCAAACTTCTTTTATCAAACCGGCAATAAAAATGAATACCAGCATGCATCCAATTAGAGATAAATTTATATGCCATATTTACAACAAAATACACGAGAAAATTGCTACTTATTTAAATACTGCATTTAAGATGCATTTTTTTGGAAACAAAATACTAGAATATGAATGACATTTTTGGAGGTAAATGTCTAAGTATGCAGTATATAGAACAAAAGAAAAATACTTTAATCAATATAAAAGAAAGATATTTTAAACTTGTGAATTAAATACACATTATAACATAAATACACTAGACTTTTTAACGAGATTTTTTAACGTCAAAGTGGATTACAGTTGAGTTGTTCATTTAGAATATTCGTTTAACTTATTAAGACTTAAACTACAGAGTGGTGCAGAGGAAACTCATGTTTTTCGAACCGCTAGTACGCGACGACGGGAGGGGGTATTGACTTTGAACGAATGTTGGCAGACGACCCAAACAATGCAGTTTCAATCGCTATGGAGCATTGGAGCGTACAACATCGTGTGTTGGTTGTAGAGCAGTTTTTTAGAAACAATTGTTCAATATTTTAGAATTGGACGTCGAGGTGCAGTGCCTGATCGAAATACCGTACTCCGATGGGTTGCAGTGTTTAGAAGTACTGGTTCTGTGATGAAAAAGAAACCACCTGGTCTTCCGCGTTCAGTTCGTACTCCGGAAAATGTAGACCGAGTCAGAAAGGCAATTGTTACTAGCCCTAGACGATCGACTAGACAACATGCTGTAGCGCTGGGTATGTCACGTCGTTCCCTTCACCGCATCTTACATGATGACCTCAAGTTCCATCCGTACAAAATAATGATCGTAGCTTAATGAAGGGGATTTTGTACAGCGCAGAGAGTTTTGTCGCATAATGGATGAAACGTTTACGGAAGATCCTGATGCTATAGTCTACATGAGTGATGAAGCACATTTTCATCTTGACGGTTCAATGTTCAAAACTGTCGGTATTGGGCATCAATATCGGTATTTTGCAAGAATGCAAAACTATTTTGGTATGGCTGTTTGACAGGCTACAGCTAATATTTCTTTAACTTAAAATAAAAAGGTGTACCAATTGAAAAAAAATATACTCTACATGCCACCTCTGGACAAAGTTATAAAAATTGTCCAGAGGTAACGTTAATCCACGGATCTATAGTTTCAGAAGCAAGTGCGCCAACCACTGCGCTGCTGAGTCCATTATTTTGTTAAACTACGTGTATTAACTCTTGTAGATTTACAATTATTTTTAGAAATCAAATAGTTTTAAATCCTAAAAATGTTAGATGGATTTAGGACGATTCCCTGCATGTTATCTCCAGTAATCAGTTAATATATGTACTTTTTAGTTTTATTTACAATAACATTTAATACGTAAGAAATATTTTTATACCTCTAACCTCTACAGGATAATCAAGGTCATTCTTAAAGTATACCTCCAACCTCTATGGAATAATCAAAGCCATACTTAAAAGATAGCAGAACTTCTAATAGCAAATGTAAACAAACAAATTATTTAATTTCAAACTATCTTTAAAGCTCTTTAAAATCTAGATCTCGTTTTATGATGCATTTGTTCAAACATTTGGCTCTACCAAATCTATCAATCTGGAAGATCAGTAATAAAATTCGATTATCTGATATAACTGAAAATACCTACTTCATCAACAAAATAATAAAGATTTTGAAACCAATTAAAAATAAACTTCTTTTAGTAGGATAGATAAAAAACAAATGTAAAAGGTCAAAACAATGACGTATGAGAAAATGTAGTGGGTAGATATTCCAAAGTTTGATGGCAGAAAGATTTCACGCAAATAATTGTAGACCACTATGTTTTTTGCCAGTAATATAGTAGTGGGTGATAAAAAAATAGTAATAGTTAGATTTAACAAGCAATTTTGTGAGCAAAATAATAATAAAAACTGTATTTGATTAAATTAGTTTTTTATATTGCTCAGCATACTTTGTTTATTTTAGCAAAAAAAAATTACGTCCTTAAACTATTCTTTATCTTACTTCCATTCTATTTTAACTTTATATGAAAACATTGTTATATGATAATTCGTGTGAAATCGTTTTTGATTTCTCATTATCAACAAAATTATCAACAAAAAAGTTGCTTGAAGACAGACTCAAAACTATTATATTAAAAGAGTATTAACAGAAGAGCAAGAGTTTGAATTATAAGAATATATTTTGATTTACTCAAGATTGTTTTATGGCTCTCTAATAGATTTTTAAAAAATTATTGGTGTATGGGTTTTGAGATGGCAGCATAGACATTTTACAGACATTTGTTCCCGTTGGGTAGATTTTAAGATGACAACTATTTATAATAACATTTCACAGAAGTGCTACATAGTCTTAAGGGCAAGGATTTAATAGAGAATCTAAAAACAGCACCCATATTTTTAATTTTAAAAATAACATCCATATTTTTTCCAAAGAACATCTAAAGATTGTTATTTTTTGAGGACCACATCATTTTTGTGCCCTTAATGTAAATATGTTAATCTTCAATTAAGAATATATTTTTATTAATTTAATTCTTTTTTATAATATTCCTTTTTGTGTTGCTCTTTGAAAGACGGCGCTAATCGTGTTATCAAAGTTACAATGCTGGAAACAGAACTCTCGTCACAACCTTTGTTATAATCAGTGATACTGAAAAATATCTTCCAGTGTTTTTTTGTAAAGAGTATATGTTGTCAGGGGCACCTTTTTAATCGTTCAGACTTGCTTGTAAAACAGGCCGGATAAACAGTGAACTCTATATGGATGTTATGAATTATTTTATAACATTATTTTCTTGCACCATGGTGCTAGAATAGTATATTATAAAATAACTCATAAAATCCAAAAAGAGTTCACTTCAAGAAGTCATTGGCCAATGAAAATCTATTGTTACTACTATATGACAACTTTGATGTTCACTTGTCCTCGCATTAACAAATAAAGCAAAGAAGCATAGAATGACTAGTTTGACTTTATCACCTCATTCTACGCACAAGTTGCAACCATTTAATGGTTGGTGTTTTAGGGCCGGTTAAAATTGCACAAGATGCAGCATTTGTTTCGTAGATGCTCCACGATTCTGGAAAAATGTTTACAATTTACCAAGTAGCTGTATATTTAGGTTTGCTTTTTGAAAAGCAAACCTAATATACAGCTACTTTTATAAATTTTGTAACATTGTAGATTGAAAAAAAAAACAGTTTTTTTTTTTGCTAATGATTACAGATTTTATGTGCTTTTATGTGCTGATGTAAGATAATTTTATAAAAAAAATAATCACTTTTAAAAATTTTATTTTATCCACATAATTTATCAAAAGGAAAACTCACCACTATCTTTATTAATAAAAATCTAAACATACTGCTATCTCTGTTACCTTTTGATTCAATTAATTTAGTTAAAAATTATTTTATGGTTATGTTTACACCATCAGATTTTTTTTATCAATCCTAAACCCAATTCAAAGGCTTTCCTAAAGTTTTCCTAAAGCTGGAAAAACAAAAATGTAAGAGAAAGGAAAGAAAGAAATTTATAACTGCCACTGCATTAGAAAGTTAGTAAAACTTACCAAAAAAATACAGTTTAATCCTTTATTCTCCTAAAAGTTTAATCCTTCATTCTCCTAAAAGTTTAATCCTTCATTCTCCTAAAAGATGATTTGTATATTACTACATATTAGTCAAACTTTTATTAGTTTAAACCCTCTTAAAATAGAAGTTACAACCATTTTTATTTTTGAAAAAAGGTGACCAACCCCAACCTACCCCAAGCAACAATTTTCAGAATTAGTAAAAAGCATCATTAAATTTTTGTGTTTGATTAAATAACTGTTTGTTAACTATTAATTCTATTGCTATTATGATACTACTTAAAATTTTATTTTCATTTACATTTTTTTTATGCAGTTGTTTGTTGATGATGGGATTATGATATATAACGTAATTTAATAGTTATAAACATAAAATAGATCAGTGAAAGACTAATATTCTAAAAAACTTGAACTCCCCCTTCTTTACTAAATAATTTGGATCAACCAAGTCTACCCTCCTACCACCTTCATTATTTTCTAAATGATCTGGATGCACCAAATTAAAAAATGTTTAAAAATGGTCTGGATCCGCCCTTGGTTGTTTGTGTCATCTGTACATTTTTGAATCTAATTAAAATAATTTTTCCTACACATTTTTGAATGCTTTAATTAGCGTTACTACGATTATTAAATAATTCGACTGTCGACTAAATTGATTAAAACATTTTTTAAAGTCGACTAAAATCGACTAACAAATTTTAATCTCGACTAAAAGTCCATTTAGTCGAAATATGGGAATAATTTATTTTTTTGAAATAAATTGTAATAAAAATAATAAAGTAACTTATATTCGTTTTCTATTTTTTTAAACCTTATATCATTTAAATGTCAATGGAGCAAAACAATGTGAGAAAAGGGCCGCTCCGACAACGGAACAATTTATTCCCAGATCCCAATGATTAGGGACTACCTTGAATACTTGCTATAATATCAAATATACATATTACAATCATATTTACAATGTGATAGTAAAGCTTGGAACAGGCCTGTATAAAAGTATTTATAAAAAATTAAAATCATAGAGTTTAAAAAAGAAAAAGAAAGAGAATAACACAACCGAAAGTTTAGTTAGGTGGAGGAAGTTCGTGTACTTAGGGCCCTAGGGTGTGCTGATCCTCATCGAAACACCAGTAATAATAGACGCGACTCTGAGGAGACGTTTATTACTTTATCACTACACAAAATATATGTTTTACACATCAGCATTAATGTTTTTTTTCCATTCTGAGGCCCGACATTGTTGTATGTATATTTTTTATTTTTGTAATCAATTTTTTGTTTATTAGTTTTTGTTTGGTGATATTTTTTTGGATATTTTCGTTCATAATAGTGTTTATAAAACAGTTTATTTTTTATTACTATTGTTCGTACTATTGTCTGTCTTATTTATTTTTTAATATTCCTCTATTAATCTTTATTTTTATCTTGACAACTGTCAAAATATGCTTTGTTCGACAAATAATTCTCCTTTATTCTAATGTACTTCATTTCTTCCCTCAAGCGTTCCCTGCTCGTGTGTGACCATTCAGCGAATTTTATATGCCAAAGTTTTAAAATAATATTTACAATGTGATAGTATAGATAACATTCAGAGTTTGGAGCTTCACAACTTAATTTTGCCCCAGGACCCAGGGTCTCGAGTCAGCTTGGAATAGCCTTGTGTGAAAGTATTTATTGGAAATCATAGAGTTTAAAAAAGAAAAAAAAGAGAATCACAAAACCAAAAGTTTAGTTAGGTGGAGGAAGTTCGTGTACCTCGGGCCTTCTTGTACCTTGGGCCACCCCACTTTATTTGATAACTATGAAGTTCTATATAATGCTTATCAGTGAGGAGATTATTTATAAAAATATTTATTTTTTAATCCTACTTTGACTCTCAAAGAGCATTGCAACGACAAGTTATAATCGGAAAACGCTTCGTGATAGTCGAAAGTAAGTTTTTGCCGCTGGTATCTTACATTGTTTTACAATCCTATAGGAAATGCTTTTCTATAAGTTCTTGTATATTATATTGTTTATTACTAAAGTACTAATGCGGTGTTTAATAAGTTTCCTCTCAATCGGGTTTCGTTAATAGATTACATTTTTTATAAGGCTATAAAAAGCCTTTCTTATACCAAGTGCCATTAGTTTGCTTGTACCTAGAGCCATATGTGCGTAATAATGATATATAAACTAGATGTCTTTGGGATTTTATTGAACGAAAAACGAAGCCGCTTTTTTTTTGTTTATAAATATAGTCCGCCATTTGTAAAAAGGGCAGAAGCTGAAGCCGATGTGTTGAATAAAAGTTGAAAATGCGAGTCAAAAGTTCCCAATAAATCAAAGATAATTCAAAAACACGTTTTAATAATAATAAAATACTTATAAAATTTTTTTTATAAACCTATGTTTATTAATAAGTATTATAATCCATAAAAATGCTTCAAAGCGTCTGTCGTCTCACTTTTCTGTTTAAAACTTTAATCATTTTCTAATCGAAAATAAATTTAGGAATCATAAATTATTATTTTACAAGTATTCCAATTTCCTCTTAAAACTCTTAAATAAATAGTATTTATTTTTAAAATATATTTACTTCATTTAAGAAAAGATAAGTTTAATAATATTTGTTTACAAACTTAATCCGCCATTTGTAAAAAGGGCAAAAGCGGCTTCACTTTTTGGATCGAAGTTAGACATCTAGTTTAGGAATCGTCCATAAATTACGCAACGCAAAATATATTTAAAAAACAGAAGTAAGAGATATTAGGCTTTTTACGCGGCAATTTTCATTAAACTTGATGTAGTATTTTGATTTTATATTTAAATTAGAACTCTGCGAGGAAAAACTTTTGATCTTTTTTGTTTTGTTTCTTGTGAAAGTTTGTGCTACGTAATTTGTGAACGATCCCTTATATAGTATATCGTTGGTGCGTAGAGAGTTCGCTTAAGTAGATTGTTCGCTTAAGGTATATTGTTGAATTTTGATTGGTGCCTAATTTATTTTTTCTCGCGGTACTTTTAGGACTACCATTTTACGCGTAGACTTATTTGTCAGTTTTGCTCAGAACTATTAGTCAATATAGTTATCTGTTTAAATGCAGCAAAAAATTTATTTAATCTTAGATTGTTGAAAACAATCTAAGATTAAATAAATTTATCAATTTTCATATCAAATTTATGTGCCTATCTTATTGTTGTGTCTTTTTATTGTTTGTTGTCAATTTATTATGGAGTTAAACCTAACTTTCAGATAGCTGCCCTAGGTACAATAGCGAGTGGCCTTAGATGCAATTTAAAAAAAGCCTATTGTAGGTTGGGCCACTAATTTTAAAACATTTCTACTTGACGGACTTATATATTTTAAGTCAATATACTATACTAATGCAAAGTAATTAATATAGATATGTGATCATATCAACTTTGCCATTTTTAGACAAGTCTGGGGCATTGAATTTGGACATTGAAAAAATCTGGCCCTAGATACACAAACTTCCCCAATAATTTTTTTTTTGTAGTTATTAAGGTATATATACATAATCTTGAAAGTATCATATACATTATCTTGAAAGTAAAATCTCAAGAAATATTGGCCTACTTTATAAAGCAAGGCCATTTTTAAATCAAACTAGTTTAAAATTGTTATATTTCTCCTTTGTTCATAGTTATCTGAATTACGCAAACATTGCTTGGTGTAGCACAAATCAAAATAAAATTTAAAAAACTTTTTAATAAACAAAAACATGCAATAAGAATAATATCTAATGTAGGCCGTTTTACTCACTCCAAAGAACTATTTATAAAGCTGAATATACTCAATGTCTACCAAATAAATATTTCTCATCTTTAAATTTTTATGTATAAAGTTAATAAAAGAACAACACTAAACATTTTTAATTCGTTATTCAAAATAAATAAACATAGATATTTAACCAGTTACTCAAACAACACCTATATTCAGCCCAAAAGTTTTTATGCCACAACTGAGTTTTCATTATCCATTAGAGTACCAAAAGTATGGAATAAAATCCTATCTAATAAACTTAAAACTCTTGAAACTCTTGACGAAATTAAAGTAAAATTAAAGCAAATACCCCTAGTTAGTGATGGAGTGCTTGACTTTTTCGGGTTACACAGATAAGTATTTTCGATTTAGTTCAAAGTTTATCTTTGTCAACCCTTTTATGAATTTGGTTGAAGCATGCTTAAATACATATAAATATATTTTTTTTTTTTCTAATTGGAAAGGTTCAATTTCTTCTCAATTCTGTGTTTTATTAATAATTTTAGTATTTAATCTTAATTGAAAAAAAAAAAAAAAAAAAAAAATTTTTTTAAAAACCTTTTTTTTTATTTTTTTAATTTTATTGCAAGTTTTACTTTGTGCAAATTTATATTAATCTTTATATACTTATTTATTTAATATTTATTTCTAAGAATTTGTTATTTTACCTTTTATTGATTATTTTATTACTTTAAAAGAAATTCTTTTTTTTTTTTTTTTAAATTTTTTTTAAAGTAAAAAAAAAAAAAAAAAAAAAAAAATTCTTTATGACCCTGTAACTTTTTGTTTCTGTTTTATCTTTTTAAAAATAAAGTCTTATTTTATATATATTGGTAACATTTATATACTCTATACGAAATTATTTATTTGTTACGGAATCAATCTCGGGGCTCGGCGATAAGACAAATTGTGTTTTCTTCTTGCCCCGGCCATCTGTATATTGGTTGTATTTATATTTTTATACGGCAGAAAATGGAGGGAAAAAAAAAGGTGCCATTAGAAGTCCTTACGGTGTTGATAACAACACCAGTTTTTATTTTAGTCGAGTTATTTGTTTTGTTTAACTTTATTTAAATCTTTTGAATTTTGCGTTTTTATTCAAAAAGACTGTTTTCAAATGCATTTCAGGGGCAGACACAGCATTTTTTGTTGATTCAGATAGCTAACTTCTATGCATAAAGCAAACTCTAAACATTTATGTATTGATAATTGTATCAAATAAAGATGCTTTGCAAAAAAAATGATGATGATTGGAGGCTGGGAACAAAAAAGTCCTAAAATTTTAGCTACACCTGCTCAAAACTTTACACACTTGATACAATACTTTTTTACTATTCTTAACTAAATTTATATTCAACGATAAATATTATATCTCTTACAAAAATCTCGAAGCGTCCAAAAATAATGGCCATACAAAGTTTAAACATCCCTCAATTTGAAGGGGTTACGAATTTAAATTGATTAAGTAATTGATTGTTTTTATAAAAAAAAATGATGATAAAAATGACAACATTAATAATTATATCAATGACACAAATGAGTATAGTTATTTTGTCAATAGAAGACGAGCATAAACTACTCAATTTTTTTGCCAATGAAAAGCAATTTTTTTGGAGATTTTTTGTAAAGAATATGCTACAAAAACGAATGCGAAATTTTTGCGAATGTGTTCTTTTGAAATGGAATGATTTACTGCGGTAAAATATTCCATTTCAAAAGAACACATTCGCAAAAGTTTGGAAAAAATGTGAGACTAATACTAGATATATATATACGTGGGAACTCTATGTCTGTGATGTTAAAAACGTTTTTAAAAGTTGTGCTTTGTGTTAATGAAACATTAACTGATTTAAAGAAGGACCTGTTCTCTTTGGAAGATATATTGATGATTATCACCTGTTAAATTGTTTAACGCCTTTGGAAGAATGTTACAAACCTTATAATAGCTGAAAACGTGGATAAATTTATGTTTTGATAAGCTATGGGATATGAAACTTAATTTAAGCGAAAAATTATTGTTTCAGTTCAAAAATGAATGAGTGAAGAAACGGTATCTAAATGACGTTACTAATTTATCTCCAGACGAGTTACGCTCGGCAATCAAATACAAACTTCAAATAATTTTTGTGAAATGTTACTTTGGCTTATAAATTATATTATTACTTTGGCTTATAAAATATTGGAAAAGATTAGCTCACAAATGTTTAGTGGAGAAAAACGAAGTGTGGATATTTCACAGTTTTTTTTCTGTCGCTGAATAAATTAATGAATGAATAGAAGACAAAAAAAGCAAGATTGAGTTTTATCAGATTTAAATCTATACTTTTCCTAAAATTCTTTTTAAATATAAATTAAACGACTAATTTATAATAAAACTCAGCAAATATTCCATAGCGGAATTTCAGTGGACCTATAAAGGCATTTTAATCGGACGCTATAGTTTTGCTGATTGGTTACTTAGTAGACCATTAGTGGCAGCCGCCAAAAGTGGCGAGCCGATGATTAGCTACCATTTAAATTTCGAAATGTTATCGGTTTGCCATTTATAGCGGCTACTACTTATGGTCCACTAAGTAACCGATAAGAAAAACTCCAATGAACCGCTAAAAAATGCCTAAATAAATCCACTGCAAACCCACTAAAACAATGTTTGCTGGGAATACATAACTATTTACTTAAAAAGTTGAATATTTTGTTTTATTGTTATCCTACAATAACTTATTACTGTTTTGAAAGCATTTTGTATTAAAGTGCTAAATATAAATTTGTAAAATTTTTATTAAACTTTTTAATTTTAAAATCAAATATATTCGAATAACCATATCAATATATCAACCATATTAAACCAATCAAATATATTCGAATAATTCATAGTTTCACTATTCGCAAATAGAAAAAAAATGTGGATGCTCTTGTTGTTTGCTGTATTGTTAAAATATTAGTAACAGAATATGAACAATTTTTTTTTAGCTTTAAGTTTTTCCATTTTATTCATTTTGATATTTAGATAAGTTTAAAGTAATGTCAAACTTTATTAAAATTGCATGACTATTTAATGCAGAATGTAATGCAGAATGTAATGCAGAATGTAATACAGAATGTAATACAGAATGTAATACAGAATGTAATACAGAATGTAATACAGAATGTAATACAGAATGTAATACAGAATGTAATACTGTATTACATTCTGTATTACACAATGGAAAGAATTACAAATATGACTCGAACACGACGCAACATATGATAATTTAGAACAACAGTAAGAAAATCAAATAAACATCAATAAGAAAATCAAAAAATTAAAATAATTTCTTATAAAAATACTTGGTATATTCAGTGCTGAATTACCCGAAAAACCAGATTCAACCATTGCCTAGGTCCGTCAATAACTAGAGCGGGAATACGATTTTACTAACACTTTTTAAAATTTTTCTAATTTTACCTTTTTAAATATTTTTTACGGAATTAGGTTAATTAGTTCCTAATTAAAAAAAGATTATTTTTAAATTTTTTAATTTTGCTTTTTAAATGGGGGAATTTCAAGGTTAAAAAAACGAATTTTTTTTTACTAATTTTAGAGTTGCTTATGATAACAATTAAACATCTGCATTATACTTATATATTTTCAGGTTAATGATATATTAAGTTAATTAAAAACCAAGATTAGTAAAGAAAAAGTTTTTGTATTATATTGTTTTCACAGCCCACAAATACAAGTAGATTGAATAATGTTACAACAGAGTAGTGGTGTTACGTTTTTAAAATTACTGCGTTAAAATTTTATTGCGCGGAAATTTTCACCGTTCAAACTTCCTTTGTAGTAAAATGTTATGTTAAAACATTGCTAAGAAAGTAATATTTTAACGTTATTATTATTAATTTTACTGCGCTCGTTAATATTTTACTGTCATCAAGTAAAGCAGTTTTCCTTTATTGTGCAACGAACCTGATCTAAGAATAAATTAAATAGCCTAGCGATCCATGAAATCACTTGTAGAGTTTTATTATAAACAAGTTTATTTATGTTCTTCTAAGTTGTAAAGAATATGCAACCTTGAGCAAATTATTTAATTTTTATAACAAACCACATGTAAAACAACTGATATACGAACATCATTTAGCTCAGTATAAACATCATTTGATTTACAAAGTTTTTAGTGACAAAACAACATTATAATGATTGTTTTCATTTTTTTAAAGAATTTTATGAGTGTTTTATGTTAGTTGGTCGAGTTTAATGGATGCTGGATAATTCAGCCATGCTAGTTTTTGTCCAGTAAAGGACCACACAGCAATATCAATTCCAAAAAGATTTTTGTACCAAGGATCTCAACATCTATAGCCCATATACAACCTGTAGCAAAAACGAAATTGCTGAAATTGAAAATTGAAAAAACGAAATTGAAAAAAACAATTGCCATCACCTTTGCAAACATGTATTTTAGAAGGTACATCATTTTCTACTCCATCAATAAGATCTGGCATTATAAATATTTTGAGTCCTTGTTTTTCAGCTGTTTTTTAGCAAATTTCTTCGGAGGGATGTTTCATTAATTTGAGATTACGTTACATTTATCATGATTATTGCACTTAGAAGATGTTACACAATTTTGAATTACATTTCTGTTTGACTGGTATGATGTAGAGAGTATTTCTTTTTTAACGTGTTTTTCCCTTTACTGTTTCTTAATAAACATGTTGAGTTTGACAAAATATCAAGTACCTCATATGGACCAAGCCATGAGAAAGTCATTTCTATTTTCTCTTTTAAGATTTCTCAATAGTATTTTTTGACCAACAAAATATTTGGATGATGTTGCATGCTTTCTATCATTGTTTATTTTTTATTTCTTTTGTGAACAAACAATATTGGTCATAGCTTTTTCTTCAAGTCCTTTTTTCATTTGTAAAGCTTTTTGTAAAACCTCTTTATCGTATACAGGATTGCAATTACATCCATAGAGTACGTCTCTTGCTGTTCCACTTTAACAGGTTTCAAAGCAGAAGACATTTTAAGGTTACTGTTGGAGGTTTTTTGGGCATCGTTCACATTGAGCTACATGTTTGGTGATATCCTCCACAATTAGATGCCAAAAAAATCTTGAAAAAATTTTCTTTCTCACTGCATTAATACCTAAGTGGCTGGCTAATACCAGGGGCGTCGCCTTGGAGGGGGTAGGGGGAGTCTCCCCCTCCCAGAATCTAGAAAAGAGTAAAGTTGGAAATTTCCTTGCCACGAGTTGGGACAGTTGGGAAATCGGTGATAAAATCAAAAAATATTTTCTAGTTAAATAAAATTAAAATGTTTGCGAAAATCCAAAAGATCTATTTTTTTTTACTTTTTTTCCACAAAACGAAATAAATTGCGAAGTCATAACGAAGCGCCCTTTTAACTTCCGCGTTGTTGTTTTTTTCGCGCTCAACAATAAAAATGGCAGCTGCAAGTTGCAATGGCAGCTATCAACAATAAAAATGGCAGCTACAAGTTTATGCTGTATGTTTGACTAAAAGCAGTTATTCATTTTCATACTTTTTACATTGAAATGCGAATATTTATTTCCATGAATTGATTTTACCATTTTTGTCTTTGTATAAAAGATATGATAGCATTTAAAATGATATGATTCATTTTTTAATATAATAATTTTATAACAAACTTTTTATCAGAAAGTAGAAGAAAATAAATGCTAAACTCTGATATGAACATTTTGCGCCTGTTATTACTTTCAATTATCTGTATACTAAAGTAGCATCAGAATTAGGTTTGTAGGAGGCCTAATAAGAATATATAATAGATTTATTACTCTAATTCAATTATTATAAGACTCTTATATCTTATCACAATTAAGAGTGATAACTTTTATAAACATTAAACCATTTGAAAATTACGGTAAATTTTAGTATCTGCGTTTGTTTTCCAGCATTAACTATGATAAGCAAAAGATATAAATTACAATTTTGCGTATGCAAAACAGTATTTAATAACGACTATAAAACCAGTAACGAAAGACTGGTTTTATAGTCGTTCATGGTGGTAGAAAGGGTCGTATACAAACAGTGGGAGCCCCAGAGAATCCTTTTGCAGCCTCCTTAGCTTCAAAAAAACAAAAAATGGAAACTCAGAATGCTGGTAACGATGTCGAAGTGGATGATGAAATACAAAGTAGTGAACATACAAAGTTAGACTTGATAATAGTTGAAACAACGACTTCAACATGTGGTATATCCATAGAAGAAGAAACAACATCTTCTGATAAAAAATTTAAAGAGAACGCAAATTCAAAAATTCAAGATAATGATGCAAAAGGGGAAAACCCGGGTAATGTTGTAGTCGAGGAACAAGCAGAGAAGTTTACAGAACTAGGGGAGTGGGGTAATGGCAAACGCGGGGTAACTCCGAACATGGTCAAAACAACATTATAGAAAAATAAATTTGACAATTTCTTTTTACCTGCTGAGAGGAGATCCCATGCTAAGTTTCAGGCGTGCAGTAGTGTAATAAAGCTGCAATTGTTGTTCACTATAATTTGATTTTTTCTAATAATTTTATGCAACTTTTTTCATGAGTAACATTCTGTTGTAGCTTCTATGGATATAAAACCATTTTTTGTGGTTATTAATTTAATTGTATAATTTTTGCACTTAGTTATTATAATTAGCATTTTATTCGTTATTACACAACAGTGTTTGTGATTGATTGCTCTCCGGTGTAATCAGAATTACCCTACGAACGTAGGGTAATTCCAATCACCAATAATTTTATTTTTGCCATAAATTTTTATTTCAAAAAAAGATTAATAAGAATTGCTTTTTAGGGTTTGTGACTGAACTAATTGATAAGCAATAAATATGGACAATTTTGTATAACTGGTGTCTATAATTCGCATTTCCGCTTAGGTGTTCGCCAATACCCCACTCTACCTAAATTCTAAATCAGATCATTTAACCCAGTTTCCTGACCGAGGTGAAAAGGATGACACGAATATTATTAACTTGGATACTACTGAAGTAAGCAGTGAAATAACAAATTGGGCTTCGCTCATGGGGAATTTGGGTGTTTTAATCATGGAGAATTTGGGTGTTTTAAATAGATAATCTTAAAGATTGTAATGATATTTATAAAAAATATTATAAAGAAAAGTTAGTAAATGAAAAATTCACTACAATTGAAATTGTGAATACAATAAGTTCTGTGGTGGAAATGTCAAAAAATGTTTTGAAAATGGGAAACGCTTTTATAACAAAACTCGGTGTCGAAACTCAAAATATTATAATTGAAAAATACTTGCTAGTTTCCCAAGTGACGGTAAAATTAGATTTAATCCCCAGTGGTACAAAGAGTTTGAACATTTAGAATACAGCACCCAGAAGGATGCCACATTTTGTTTTGTCTGCCGCCTTTTCCCCAAGGGTGTTGGAAAGAAGGGAAAAACTGAAAATGCTTAGATAAATGTTGGGGTGAGATCTTGTTCCAAGATGAAAAGCTATGGAAAAGACAAACTTGGAAGGCTTCAGGCGCACTTTATCTCTCTAGCACATAAAGTTGCATTAAGTGAATATTGTCACTTTCTTATGAAATGAGGACACATAGATCACCTTATTGATAAATCCAGTAGACTTGCTCTAATAGAAGAGCAAAAAATAGAGGTGCAGAATAGAAAAACTGTCGAAATTCTTATCGATACATGCAAGACTTTAGGAAGCCAAGGGCTAGCGTTTAGGGAATTGGACAGTGTGTGAATGCAGTAGTGAATCTTATCTCTTGCCATAATCCCGGATTGAAGATAGAGTTCTTCGTTCATATAGAGTTACATACACGAGTCCATCGTCTCAAAATGAAATGATTAGTTTAATTGCAACTGAATTAAAGAGTAAGATCATTAACAGCTCTATTTTTTTTTCCGTGATGGCCGATACTACTACCGATATGTAACATAAATACATAATGAGTATAGTTGTGAGAACAGCCAGTGAAAACGGTGAGATTCGGGAAAGGCTTTTGAAATCCGTTGAATGCACTGATAAGACTGGAAAAGGGATGGCTGAGCTAATTTTATCTTCTTTACATAAAGAAGGCATTGACACATCAAAGATGGCTTTTCAGTCGTATGACTACGCGAGTTCAATATTTGGACAATTTAAAGGAGTACAAAAGTATATAAGAAAAGAAGTTGCCCATAATGTACCCTACATACCTTGTCAAGACCACAAAACAAACACTGCTCTTGAACATGTCTGCAATGTTAATAATTTAATACGAGAATTGTTTAATGTCCTCGAACAGTTGCATGTTTTCTTCACATCAAGCACAAAAATGTTTAGTCATTTATAAGAAAAACTTGAAGACATTGACCGTGCAATACAGCTTGTAAACCTGTCTAGAACAAGATCAACCGCACGAGCAAAATTTGTTAAGGCTTTAAATCAGTGTTTAAAGAAGGTTATTGATCTTCTTCGGAGCATCTCAAATAAAAAGAAACGAGAACTAACACGAGAACTAAGGCAATGGGACTTCTGAAAAAAGTAACAACTTTTGATTTCATTATTACTCTTTTCTTCATGAAGAATATCATTGAGAAGATAAAAATATTAATAGAAATCTTAAAAAGTCCAAACTTTAATGTCATTGACAGTATTAATGTAATTGAAAGTACTGCCAAGAACATACAAAATATCAGTAACGATACAGACGCTATGAATAATTTGATTGAAAGTGCAGTAATATTTTCAAGGAAATTAAATATTGATGCAGAAAACGATTACAAACGACACCATAGATTAATAGCAATGGAGAGGAAAGTTTTTTACCGGAAAGAATTCAAGGAGGTCTTAGACTCTCTAGCTATGTGTTTAACCGAAAACTCGGCAGCATTAAAGGAAATATTTGCCCCTATTACCAAAATTTTTAGTTTTCTTTTAAATAAGGGTAATTTGAGTATTGAAAACTTAACAAAAGCAAACAAACTTATTCCTCCTGGACACAAAGATGGACGTTCCGGACGTTCATGTGCTGAAAAGCCAGATGTAAATTTTGATAGATATCTGTTTAGAAGAAGGTGTTGAAGATTTTAAGTTATCAAGAACACCAGCTAAGACGCTGCAAGACATTTTGTACCATGTTGTGAAGTTAATGGATATACTGAAACAAGCTCATAAACTATGCATTTTTGTAATCACAGCTGCTTATGGTGTAGCATCAAATGAGCGTTCTTTCAGTCAACTCAAGATTGTAAAATCACATCTGAGAACAACAATGAGTGCTACTGAAGTGCGAAGAAGAACTTTGTAAAGGAGTTAACCCCAAACATCTTGTTAAACGATGGGTTCAATTGAAGAAACGTCATAATTAAATCAAACAGTAGACAAAAAAATGATAGATTGATGATTAAATATTGTGCGTATAAGTTTTGTAATAAAATAATTTTTTCCATATTCCTTTGTACTAATTCATTTCAGTAAAATTTTAAACTGCTATATATGCTGCCAGAATGGTTTGTAAAGTTTATTGGATTTGTAAATTGTAACATTTTTTGGATTGATACAGTTTCACTATGAATGGGTAAACCTTTTAGACGTTTTTTGAATTGAATACTTTGTATATATGTAAAGGAAGCAATGTTTTGTTAATAGAAGTTAATAAATACTGATAATTGGCAATTCATGAGAGTGATTGCAGTGTAGTATAACAATCAGTAGATTTTGTAAATAGGACAATAATTGATTTCTTGAATTCTTGGATTATTAAAAACAGTTGTGAAAACTAAGTTAAGCAGTTGGGAAAAACAAGGTCTCTTTCCCCCCCCCCTCCCCCTGGAATTTTCTCACGCAACGCCCCTGGCTAATACAACAGCTTTCTCAGAAGTTCCAAGACTTTCATGGACTTTTTTAACAATGTTAAATTGTTCTTCCCGATCTATTACCACAATCACATACAATAAAAAAAATTATTTGTATCAAATTTTTACATTATTTTGATTTGTTTTAAAGCTATAAATTTTCGAATTTAAAAATGATGTGATTCACAATAAAGCACAACTCAGAATATTGTTTAATTACTTTATTTTACTCAAGAAAAACTTTTTAAATTAATTTAAAACTTCTTTCCACAAAATTAGTTTTTCTCACCTTGCCAATACCTTTTTTGCAATACATCAATTTATTGTCCACAATAACAAAGTTTTTACGCTGCCATTTTAAAATTTGCTTTTTTTACCTTTTTCGTTCACATATTCAATTTGAAAACGCAACACCGGTTTTTTATTTTATGCAACAAATCAATTTAAAAAAAAAAAAAAACAATTTTTTAAAAAAGTAGAAGAATATTCTGGTTATCTCTTTAATAAGATACTTCAATTCTTTTTTACGGGTTTAAACTGTATAAAGAACCGCCTCAGATTTATCCCCTAAAACCTTTGTTATTTATAATTATAAAAAACAAATTGATATAATAAAGAAATATTTTTTAGTGTTCAATAAAAAATAATTCTTGGTTTTTTTATTGCTTTTATGTTTTGCCGTGTAAATATATATGTATAATTAATATTTCAATATAAATACAGATGGCCGGGACAAAAAGAAGACACAATATATCTTATCGTCAAACCCTAAGAAGTGATTTCGTAAAAGATAAGTAATTACGTTCATCATAGATAGTTGTTTCCAATATACATAAAATTAGACTTTCTTTTTGAAAATGTAAATAAAAGTTACAAGAGAATAAATAAAGAGGAAAAGAAAAAAAATCGACTTTTGAGACTATGAAAATATCCAAAATTCAAAAAAATTTTATTTAATTGATTCATTTTTAAATATAGCAAACTTTGTTAAACTTGATTTAAAATAATGAAATAGTTCGTAAAAAAGTGAAATAATAAATTCGTAGGAAAAAATTAGTGATTAAATATATAAAAAATAAACTTTCCCAATATATAACTTGCAATAAAATTTAAGCTACAGTTTTTTTTAAAAAAAAAAAAAAAAGATTAATATGTTGATTTTCTTTTAAAATAAAAATGAAAAAAGGTATCAAGAATAAATACTCATTAAAATTATTAGTCAAAAGAAAAATCGATAAGGACCCGAATCTCTCCATATAAAAAAAAATATATATTTACGAATGATTCAACCAAAGAGACACTAGGTTGACTAAGATAAACTTTAGAATAAATTTATAAAACTTAAATGTACCACCCAGATGACTTCAGAAGAAGTCTAGAAGCATTTGCTTCAATTTTGCTTTGAATTCGTTTGAAGAGTTTCAAGAGTTAAAAGTTTATTAGAATTTTACTCCATACTTTTGGATATTGAAAACTCAGTTGTGGCAAAAAAACTTTTCGGATGAATATAAGTGTTGTTTGAGTATTAGTGAATATAATAATAATAGGCTTTGTTTGAGCCATTAAAGCAGTTCTAAATTTATTTAATGCAATTTTGGCAGCATTAAATAAGATTGTTGGAAATCGCTCTTAAAATTTTATTTGACTAACTTTAAACTTTAAGAAAATGAATATCGACAGAAGTTTTCTATTTGGTTGATTTTTATTCTGACATCAGTTTTGATGATAACATAAACTCTATTAGAGAGAGATATAGAAAAAATTTTTAAAGGGAATATTATATAAGAACGTTGACTTAAATTGTGATATCCTTTATAAGTTTGTGGCATAGTCATAATTATAAACAGATTTTAAAAGATATGTAAATTATTTTAAAAAAATATTATGAAATATATTTAAAACATAATAAATACCATATTCATCTCATGCTTATAATTTATTTGTACTTATCAGGAAAAGCTTATGTACGTTGGTGTATATTTGCATTTAAAAATGTACGAACATTATTCCTTCATAATCCTGAAAAAAAAAAAGTTTTTATATAGAGCCCCTAATGGTTTAGTGCCTAAGACCCCAGTTTTCCTTAATACAGCCCTGGGTATAATTATATTCTTAGCTAAACAAAATTTGGTGATTCATGGTCACTGTGAAAGTGTTAATTAGAAAAACATCAATTCAATGAAAAATAGAAAAATTTGTTAGAGCTTGTTAACTTCTTGGTTAAGAACGATTTAGTATGACGTGAAAATTTAAATAAAATTTATATAAGAAATGAATCTCTAATTTGCACAAAAAAATTACGAATAAATTCATAGAGCTATTGGAAGGAGCAGTATAAAAAAATAGTTATGGATTAAATATACTATGCTAAACACTTTTATATGATATTTGATAGTATTCTAGATATTTTCCACAAAAATAAAACTTGTCAATTCGTTAGGTATGTGGTTACAGTGATTGCTGCGAGGTATTCTCACCTCACCTCTTCATCACCCCCTCCAACTTTTAAAAAAGTTTATTTCTCCTTGTTATGGGAACTTTTTTTCATAACTTTGTTATTTTAAAGATGCTAAAGCAGTGCTAATCTTTAATTTAATTTTGAAGAAAGTAGTGATTTTAAGTCTAATAAAAAAAGCTTGAGTAGAAATCAAGACAAACAGTTGCAGATCAAAAATCGTCATCGCAAATATCAAAAGAGTCATAAAAGCCAACATATGCTATGGTAGCTAAAGTAGGTACCTCCATCAAGATATCTAGAACAAATTATTGCATACCATTGCGTCTAATATTTTAGGAACTAGAGTTTCAACAACTCGTGAACAAAAATGATGGGTAATGATAGGATGGACGTTAATCATTTTGAACAGTTATTATTTAGTGTACGCTCTGTTTATAGTTACCTTAACTTTTGAGAAGATTTTAAATAGCTTTACGTTAATATCATAAGTAAGAGCACTGTAAATGCAATTGCGGTCTTATTCTTATTCTATTTAAATAATTTCAATAATCCATCTGTAAAACCAGTTAAAAATATTATATTTGCAGACAATACAAATCTTTTTACTGACAACCTTACTCCTGAAATCTGTAAAAAAAAATTTTTATAAAAATTAATGTACTACATATAATTTACCTAAAATATATATATATATATATATATATATATATATATATATATATATATATATATATATATATATATATATATATATATATATATATAGAATATTGTATAATATATCGAGGACCTATGCTTTGGAAATCATTTTAAAAAATTAAAATTAAATATGGAAAAATAACTAAAGTTATCTTTTTTAATTAAATTAAATTATATTCATTTATTTATTTTTTGGATATAAATACAATTTATTTTTTGGATATAAATTTGGAAAAAAATTTATTTGTGACTATTTGTATCTTATTTAGCATTAATGAGCTCCTTCACACGATTAATTGTGAAGTATATACGAACTTTATAATGATCTGTAGAAGGTTGCGTCAATGTTATGACTTTCATATCTTCTTTTAACTCCTGTTTGTTTAATATCAATATATATATTTGTAATTCAATTTTATTTTATGTGAGATGTAAATAAAATCTATATATAAACAACAAAATGAGATAATATTATTAAAAAAAAGATTATTTTGTTAAAATGTCACTTAAATTTAGACAATGCCTTGCTCAAACGTATGATAGCCCCAGCCACATGACGAGGACGTAAGATGGCTCGTGCCATATGATGAGAAACTTATGATGGCCCGAGCCATATGATGAAAAAAGTATAATGGTAAGCATATTGGAAAGTATAGAGGGAAAATTCAAAAGTATAACCAAAATATAAATCATGTTTCTATAACTAAATTCTCAATTAACAAACTCTTGAAAAACTACAAACTGAAAGGTCTTATTTAAGTTATGTAAACCCTCAATCCTGCATAAAAATCAGCGCCGTGATTATTGACAGCAACGTTAAAGCTATAGAGTCAATTATTGGTCAATCAAAGATAAATGAAAAAATTTCTGAGGAAATCACAAATACAATTTTCACGAAAATAAAAAAATACTGTTTAGATAGAAACTCTGGATAACAGTCATATGATAATGCTGTTGTCATCGCAGGAAATCATTGCGGTGTTAAAACAAGCATTAAATTAATAAGTCCAAATGCAGAATTGGTACCATATGCGAATCATTCTTTAAAACTGGCGTGTATACATGCAGTTTTTGTATGTACATTAGAGTTTTTTGAGCTTACTTTTTCAAAAAATGTATACTTTATAATATATTTTTAAAATATCAATCTATTACTTACTTAACTATATATTTCATAACTATTGAGCAGTTATTTTCATTTTTGTTTCTTTTTCCACTTGTTGACTGATGTTTTACTTTCTGTGACTGATCAGAGTGTTAAATATAACCTAAAAACTTGCTGAAACCCTAGAGTAGAAACAATAGCTATATTTCTTTTTAACATTAAGCGCTTTCAGATCTGATGAAGAAATATAAACAATATCAAAAAACATTATTTGAATGCAATCTAATTCTTTTTTATGTTGTTTCAGCTTGTAAAAACCAGTCATTTTGAAAGCTAATAACGCATAAAAACACCCGCAAATAGAAGAGCTAGATAATCATTAATGCTTCACAAAACTAAATCTTTTGTAAATTCATTTCATGGGTTAAAGAGGTGAACAAATAAAAACAATCGTAAAGAGATAATTTTGAATGAACGTCGAGTAAGGACTCGAAGAATTAGGAGATAAAAAAATATGTGGGGAAAATTCACGAGACGTGGAGCTATCCTTAGAGCAAGATTTACAAAGAGAAATAATTTTATCTGTGGATAGAATAACAATAAAAGAAGGCGTTGCTCAACTGCAATGTTTGTGTAACTTATGTTCGTGTAACTTACGAAATGAAGAGTTTAAATGCCAAATAAATGACTTTGTTAACATTGGTGAAAAACAACGCCATACTGAATAAAATAGAATTATCTATGGCAGTACCTGCACATCAAAAAGAATAAGCAAAAGCAAAAAGAAGCAAAATCTTGTAAAAACAACGAGAAAAAATTCACTTGTTTTACTAACTTTTATTGAACACTATAGACGGAAAAAGTTTTTATTCATTATTTTAATTTTTTTAAGAACTTTTGACCATTTACAATTGTAAATGGTTTTGCTCGTTGCAAAACGCAGTTAAAATTTAGTGGAATGGCTTATGTTAGTTAAGCGGCCTATGTTAGTAGAGTGGCCTATTTTAGTGGAGTGGTCTACGTTGGTGGAGTGACCTATGTAAGGTTAAACTAATTTTTTCATAGAGTTTTTTCAAACATAATGTGGTGTGTGCCTTTGATGCCACGTTAGTACAGTGGGTTAGAATTTACTTTTACTGGACAAAACTAATAACTCGTGATATAATAAGGATTTAAGAATCATTTTTGCACTGTTTACTAATTTGAAGATTGCGGTTTCAAATGTGACATTAGTTTTAATTTTGAGTTGCTATGGATACCTAAATTGCTTCGCAACCAAAGATTTTATTAACCTTAAAAAATGTAAACTGGAAAAAGTAAAAACTTTATTGGATTACTCCCATAATAACCTTATTGAGTATTTTTATGCTACAAATGTAGTGATACTATGGATTTGTTATTTGGACGGTAGTGACACCTGAAATGCCTGGCAACGGTTTATTTTGCATACTTACGAGTTAAAGTAACTTTTCTTAAAGCATCAATGTTATAAACTAGACTAATAATAATGTAGCAGTCTGATTAAAAATTATTTTGTGCATTTAAAAAATTTAGCACATTTCCAATTACTAATTTTAAGTATTTTTATGCAGTTCTAGGGCTCTATTTTATATTTCATGAAGCTACTACATATTCCATATAAAAAAGAACTTAGAGCTTAAACCTTTTTGTGTATATAATAATATAAAGGATTTGATTTAAAATTATTTTTCAAACCAAAACTCATATATTCTGATAATTGTAAAACAGCTTTAGCTTCTTTTTCTTTACCATCTTGACACAAACTACAACTACTTGCATTTGTACCTCTGTGATAGATGCTTTATGAAATTAGACAGTTTATTATTTGCAGTTAAGTTTATGCTATTTACAACTGCATCCAAAATATTATATTTAAAAAAGTTCAAGTTTTCTTGTATTATATATGAATAAATATCAATATTTTTTATGTTTTAACTATATAAAAACATGAATTTTATTTACAAAATCTTATAAATAGGAATTTAATGTTTGTAACACTAATATAGTCTCACTGAGATCTTATAATTACATAACTATTTAGAATAAAATTCACATAATATTTTCGCCACATAAAATTGGATACATCATTTAACTTGTAAAAATCATTATTAGAAACCATGCGAACAATGGCGGATTATAAACCAAATTTATTTTGATAATATACATAATGAACAATGTATTTTAAGTCTCAAATTACTAATCCGTTTTGGACCGCAAAATTATTCGACTATGTAAGTGAAATTTTAACTAAAAAAAGTACTTCGAATACACCGTCATTTAAAATCATTTTATTCGACATAACGTGCAAAATAGTGTTGTAATAACTCATTTGAAAGATATTAAATAATTTTATTAAATTACGCAATAAAAAGAGAGGTTTTAAAATTAACATCTATACCATGCTTATTAGTAACACAAAAAATATTATAAAATTAAAAAAAGCTTTCATACTACAGCTTAGAAGCATACGGCATGATAATTATACAAAAATATTAACATTTTATAAAAACTGAATGTTTAAGCTATAAAATGGTATAAAATAATGTAATTTTTGAAAATTTTTTTTACTTTTGCTGTAGTTTGTAAACCACCACCACTGTGTTTGTAAACCACCACCACTGTGGTTTGTAAACCACCACCACTGTGGTTTGTAAACCACCACCACTGTGGTTTGTAAACAAAATAAGTTTATTCGTTTTTTTATTATTATTATTTTTTTTAATTTGTTATTAAGGTGCTCTAAGAAGATCTATCGGTCTTATCTCAGAGTACCGCGGATGAGCATTTACCGATTTCACTTATCCGGTCGAAGTTGGCATCGAACTTCGAACCTTTTGGTTCTGAGCCAGAACTCTAACCACTGCGTCGCGGCTGTTTAAACGCAGCAGAACAAAGAACCCTTGGGTATTTCAGGAAAAACTATTAAAAAAACGTAGTAGAAAACTTAGTATTAAAGAGTTTAACAGTACCGATTCTCGATTATCGATTCTATCGAGTAACAATGGCATGGATACTCGAGTATTGTACTGTATTCAATTATAATAACTTATTATCAATTGATTATAATTAAATTGTGTTGATTCTTCAGACATTTTTTTTTTATTTTCGTAACTATTATTCTAACTCTTGTTTTCAATTAATTTTAGTTTACTGACGTTTATATTTATTATACCTTTTTTTATTATCATTATTATTTTTAGTATACAGAATTAGTATTCCTAAATTTCAAAGCATTTTTTTTAGCATAAACAGAAACTAATGGATACTTAACATTCTGGTTTAATGTTAAGAAGCAGAAAACTATACAAAAAAAAACAACAAAAAAAAAGGGCTTTTATACTTAAAAGTCAAAATAGTAGTTTTAAAAAAGGATTTTAAAAAAAACATGTAATAATAAAGTTTAGTAAAAATAAATATTGAATTTCATAAGTTTTATTTATTTTACAATTCTTTTATATAAAATTAGAATTAAATTTTAATAAATCGAAAATTACTTATTGTTAAGTAACTAGTTGCTAACTTTTCCTGTCCATGAGTAAATAAACGAATTAGCAAAATGAAAATTTTAATTAAAAATTACTTTATAGAGGTTGAATATTTAAAACATTATTTAAAATCACATGTTTCAAATGTTATTTAATATCACGCGTTTAAAATATTAATCTATATCACATGTTTTAAACATTTTAAAAGTGGATAAACTTTTTTATTTTATTACAGATCTATTGCTTTTGATTTGTTGAAAATACAGTTAGATAATATTGTATTTTTTATAATCGTATTCAGAACACTGTTAAAACTATATTATTAAGTATAATAAATAAAAATAATAAATAATAATATAACAATAAATAATAACATAACTTATACTGTAACAGCGCAGTAAACGCAAGACATGTTTTAGACATGTGCAAGGAGAAACCTCTATTCAAACTTTAACTCATCGAAATATTTACATTTTCACTTAAACATTCAACATGTTTTTTTACTGAATATCTAATGGCTTAAAAGTTCAGAAACATATTTTGCATCTTTTGTTTTTTTATTTTGAAAATAAGATTGTATAGTTATATAAATTGACGAGCTGAAAACTTTAAAATAATTTTTATTCATTATGAGTTAATCAGAAAGCAAAATAAAATTAGAAAAGGTTTTTTCTCATATTTAACTGTTGATTTTAAAAAAGACTATGGAGAAAAACTACGGAAAAAAAACCCCATAGAAATTAATTAAAAAGTATAAAACCATGAAAAAGTGTGAAACAGTTTTAACTGTGGTTTTTTAAGATTTTGCTTCAGCATTTCATAAAAATTTATTAAAAATAAAAGTTAAAAACATAAATTATAATAATAATAGTAATTTAAACGAAATTCAATTTATTTTGAATAAGTTATTTTATAGCTATTACTGCTTTAAGCTTTGCTCTTTTTAAATACAATGTGCGATGAAACATTTATGCTCTTAAAAAAGCTAAAAACTTGATACACAGTTGGGTTTAAATATACCACAGTTTGATCAAGGGAGTGACAATTGTTTAGGTATACATATAGACTTGTCAATCAGATTTTTGATCCTTATTCAGTGGGGTGCTGACGTTGATTTAAGCTGAAGGGTTATTTTTTAAAAATAAACATTTTGCATATTTTCAACATAAAACCTTGTATAAATTAAATAACTATGTAGAAAAATTATACATCAATAATTCCAAAATTAGTTGACAAATATATGTCGAACAAAAGAGTTGAAATTTTTCATTTGTATAAAACATCAAGTTAACGGATTTCAAATTCTCATGTCACTTAGTAAAACGTGTTTCTGATGTGTCTTAAGAAAACGTGTTTTTGTTGGGTTTTATTAGGCATTTATATTGAAAAAAATGAAAAGAATTTTTTTGCCTTAATTAAATTATACAGATTACTTCTGACGAATAAAAGCAAAATTAAAAAAATTCAAACCGTAAAATTATTTTAAACCAGCGTTTTATTTGTTTTTAAGTAGTAATGCGTTAATAATTTAGAGTCTATCAAACGGAGTCTGACCTTGTTTAATCTGCCATCTTAGCATTGGAATATTCAGGATAAAAAAAAATTAGACGCTAAACGTTATCTGTCTGTATCAATAATAAATTAAAAAATAAACTTTGATGAGAAAAGAATGATAATTTCTGTTGAAGTCAATGATTTTTTAAATCTTGTAGATAGTTCCTGATTATTTTACACAAAACAATTAAAGTCAACAACATAATATTTGGTCGCAATATTTCATAAATTATTTCTCAACACAATGGTTTGAAGATGTCGACAATGCTATAATAGTGTTTTGTTATGCGTTTTTACACAACTTTAAATCACTCGAGTATATGCATAGACTGTATATTACTAAGTATACAGTCTGGGCACTGTTTGGTGCCAGTTTTTTGAGAGTGCCAAATATCAATAATAAAAATCAAAAAAATTTTTATTCCTTTTTTTTCTTTTTATTAAAACTCTTTTTTATTAAAACTTTAGAAAATTTCTAATGTGTAAAATATCAAAACAAACATTTTTTTGGTATTAAGGAAATAAGACATTGCTTAGTAAAGGAATAGTTTTAATTTTGTAAAAATAACTACAAGCTTATAAAATGGCAGGGGGGGAGGGGTTAAGTATCATGAACTCAAAATACCGTAGTACAAAAAGGCACACACAAATTACGAGCAATGTTACAAAAAACAAGAGAGAAAAACTCTAAAATTAGTTTGCATATATTTAGACCACACTTGACCATGATTACTTATAAAGAAATTTTCCCTTTTTTACTAACCCTAGCTTGTTTATTCATTACAGCAAGTGGAGATTAATAGAAACAGATATTTAAATTTAAAAGATATCCGAATAAGATCATTTTTTTGATTATCAAGATTTATAACTAATTTTATTGTCTTACATTAAGACAGTCACAATAGTCACAAAGTGGGGAAGGAAGGGTGATGAGAACATTTTGCATTGACCTTTTTATTTTAGATGTTTTTGTTTGGCTAACAGGTTGAGTTAAACTTATAAACAGTTTTTTTTTATCTCTCTTCCTTTTATATACTTTTCCTTCATTTTATATACAGCTCCTAACTTTTGTGAAATGCTTTGGGTAGTAAATGCAAAAGAAAACTTGGAGTTTATTTAATAGTTATAAATAAGATAAATAAAACTTTCCAAATAATTTATTTACAAAGTGTTTAAAAAAACAACAAACGAAAATAACATAAGCTAGTTACAGTAGTTTCTCTGATATGTACATAGTTCATTTATAATTTTTGAAGATTTAAATAAAAAGGAAAATCTTATTGCGTCACATATTTACGTCAACAACGCAAATCATAATAAAAATCGCCTTGAGTAATTTATCTCTGTTTTGGTTATTTGTAGTTTCAATCTACTTTTAATGCGGAGATATAACTTTATTTTTTTTTTTTAAAAGAAAGATCATATGACGAATAAACTAAAAAAGATTTCTATATTTTTGAGGACTCAACTCCCGCCTTTTAAAACAACATTGTCAATTGAAAAGTTTGATTTGAGTATACTCGACATCATAAAGTTTGATCTTTGCTTAACTGGTTTTAAGGTGTCGTTGATTGGAGGAAAGCTTTTACATTCTCCACGTATGTCAGAAACGCCTGTTTCCGATATGATTTCGTTTTCGTTATCTGAAATGTCAAGTATATTATCTAACGAATCTTCGTCGTCGTCGTGAACTGCGTTAAAATACTCGGGTTGACGTTGCTGAGTGCTAAAATAAAATAATTTTTTATCTTAAATAGATAAAAATTGATAGAAAAGTAAATCATTAAAAAAATTAATTAAAAAAAAAAATTCGTGACCAAAAATAAATTAATCCAAAGATAATTTGTTAAATTTCATTTTGCCTACTTATTTTTTGCCGCAGCAGCTCGATCTCTTTGACGTCTATTTTTAAACCAGTTACCAACTTGCGTGGGTGTCAAATGAGTTAGATCGGCTAGTTCGCGTTTTTTGGAAGGACTTGGGTATGGATCTTCTAAATAAAATTCTCTTAAGTGTTTTCTAGTGCGTTCTTTAAAGCAGTGAGTTTTTTGTTCTCCGTCCCAAATTGTTCGCGGTAAAGGAAATCGCTTTCTAACACGATACTTATCAACAGGTCCTAGAGGTCTACCTCTTAATTGTTCGGCTTCTATATAATGTGCTTCAAGCCATATTGCTTGCATTTTACTGTGAAATTTTTTGCCAAATCTAAAATGCTCTAGTATAAAATAAAGTTCTTCGAAATGCCGGTTATGAAATGCTACCATGGATCTTGAGCGAAGAATTGTCTCATTGTTGTTAATTAAGTTCCTTATGTACGGTGTATTAGGCAATGACCACAAAAATCTGGACAAACGCTCAATATCTCCACACTCTTCAAGTGTTTCGCACACTTTAATAATTTGTTCTGAAGAAAATGGCATATGAGTTGAACATGTAGCATTTGAATACAAATTTCGGTCTGTGTAAGACAGAGGAGAAGTTATAAATGCAGGATGCTTTGGTTCTGATGTTGAATACGACGACAAACAAACTATAGGTGATGTCATTAACATATTGGAGTTTAGTCGCTTGTGTTTTTCTCCAAACGAATCTGAAATTAATACAAAACAGTTAAGCTTAATAATTTTTTGACCATCTGATTTTAAAATATAAAAAATTTAAACTGTATGTCTGAATTACAATTGGAATATATATATATATATATATATATATATATATATATATATATATATATATATATATATATATATATATATATATATCTGTGTGTGTGTGTATGCATATATAATTCGTTCTTTGTAAAAACTTTAGAATCTAGAGGATAAGCAAAACTATGGAAACGATATGTCATGTCATCAGAGTAGAATTAAACTCCAACTTTTAAAATAAAATTACACGAGAAAAAAAACAACAAAAGATTGAACCGATTACAATCTTGTGTTGTCAAATATAGAATAGCAGGTCAGAACATAAACAATTAACGTAGAGATAAGAATCGATGCTTTTTAAAAGGTTGAAATTGAGGCAATTTAACTAATTAATCAGATTTAGATTTAAGTTTTGAGAATCTATCAAATGCGTGAGACTGTACAATTGTTAAATTCAAAACACAAAAAACGACATAGTAAACAAAAAATTAAAAAAAATTTAAGAAAGCCTTTATTGAAAATTTAATAGTAACAATGATAAAAATGTGTATGATATAAATTGATTTAAAAGCGATATAAATATCTATTACACTAGTAATAATGACAAGTTAATAATTCCCTTTTTTCTTCAAGATGACGAGTATAATAATGACAAGACAATGAAATAATCAGCTATATCATATGAGAGAAGATCAATTGTTACGACGCTAAAAGTATCATGACCGCAAGTAATTAAAAGACATAGCAATTAATTATTCTGAGTATATCATTTAAGTAATAAAAAAACAAAAACAAGCAAACATTTTAATTTAAATAATTCAACTAAAATATAATTTTTTTTGGTTTGGTTTGCTTTGTGTCTAAAATTGTTATACAAACAAATTAAAGTTTCTACGAGTGGCTTATCTGGGGGGAGATATCTGGAAAGGGAAGAAATAAAAATGAAAATTAAATTTTACAAATGTCTCAAATTTCTTTTAGTTTTTGAAATACTTTCGAGAAAATATCAAAAATGAAACAAACTTGTAATTTTTTTAGACTCCATTCTTAGTGTAAACTTTTTTTTAAAAATTTAAACACACTCAAAATTAGTTTTGCAAGTTAATGGAAACTGAAAAGATGGTACCAAGTTTGACCTTAGGTTAGTTTGGGGCAAACTCTTGTATAAAAAAAAAAGCTACAAACAAACAAATAATTTCATAAAAAGCGCACCGCGTTTTAAACGTATAAATCCAACAAGATTTCAGTTAAAAAAACGCCCTGTTTAATTCTTTTACTTTTGTTTAAGTTTAAAAAAACTTCTTTTTGGTATGAGGTTAACATAAATTTTCTCTTACGCCTAATTTTCTTTAAAATTGTGTATTGGCTCTGGTAATGTTTTTGTTGTTGCTGTTGTTGTTGTTGTTAGTTGTTGCTGTTAGTTGTTTTTGTTTTTTTGTTGCTTTTTATTTCTATAGAAAATAATTTATTTGGGAGATTTTAAATTTACTCAATGTTTATTTTATTAAGTAAAAGCTAATGTTGAAACGTGGTTCCACTTTGTTCAATAACGACTAATATACACCAAAAATTTAATGTATAGACAAACATTAAAAAAAGATAAATATAACTCAACATAGAAGACAAATTTAGATAATATCAATTATTGTAAACACATGCCATGTCATCTTTTACACTATAATCCAAAGATGATATCAGATTTTTCCTTAAGTAACTCGAGATTTGTTGTTGATTTAAATCGGATGTTGGTTTAAAATGTATAAGTAACCAACGGCGTTCAACTTAAAGTTCGAACGATAGCAACAGCTACAATGAGATGAAAAAAAGTTGACCCTTTACGAGAACTTAGATTCAAATAAAAAATTAAACTTTTTTAAGTACTTTTTCAATACACTTCAAAAAGAATATCCAATGAACTTTTCAATCTGGAAACCGCAATGAGGAAGAAAACTCGCGGTTATCTTAAAGCAATCTTGACTTTCGT